>NW_026932469.1:40000-52799 GCF_032062105.1 Saccostrea cuccullata | reverse complement strand
TGTACATCTTAACCTTTTTTTCTGTTTCGTTTCTATGGCAACAGTGAGCGACTCATTACCATTATTTTAAAAGTAGAAATCACTTTGACACATTGCAAGGAATAAACATTGCAAGTTTCAAAACGATTTCTTGCGTAGTTATTGAGAAAATCGAAATTAAAGAATTTTAACTTTCCCCTGGTTTCCATGGCAATGATCGATTATTTGAAAATTTTAAATGCAAATCGCACAACTACAGATACTAATCATTATAATAAGAAAAGTTTCATGACGAACGTTTAAGGGACCAGAGAGAACACTCGCGGACAAAATTCGTCGCTTTTTACAGGGTTCCATGGCAACGGTAGACATATTGGAACTGAACACCCTCACTGCACAACTACAACCAGTGATCGTCCTTTGAGGAAAGTTTCAGAAAGATTGTCCCAGCCATCTCCGAGAAACAGCCTGGATAAAAAAAAACATGCGTACAATATCAATATGTCGTCCCCGATTTCGTTCGGGGCGACATAATAAGAAACAATAGAATCACTATAAGGTCTTCCGTGAAGACGGAAGACCTTAACTAGAAAGTCTGCTATTGCAAGCAATAGCCTATGTCGCCCCGTACTGGACAAGACTTTCATTTTTATCATCACTAAAACAATGGTCCATTAGTTAAGCTTGGACAACCATCGAGTCGTATCAGTCCTTTCCGTTGGAAACGGAAGACTTTAATTGGGTACATCCCACTAATTATTTTTAGAATCGGTAGGAGAAGAAAGTAGTGCAGGAAAAAATTACAAGTTCCTAAGTTTGCAGACTTGTATAAAAGAAATTGGGCAGATGTACTGAACTGATCGAGCCTCATACTTGTTAATTGGCAGTATCTTTCCTACCAAAAAAGCTTGGCAAATGTAATTTATGAAGAAGATCAGCCGGATTATTTTGTGTATTATAACGCGTCTTGAACATAGTACCTTACGTTTGAACGGTAAGGGCTAGGGCTTTCGTATTTCAAATATGTAATCCTTGTGAAAAGAACTTTTATTGGACACGAAGAACTTTGACCCTTTGACCTAGACCTTGGAGAACACATGTGTACATCTTACCCCTTTTTTCTGTTTCGTTTCTATGACAACTGTGAGCGACTCATTACCATTATTTTAAAAGTAGAAATCACTTTGACACATTGCAAGGAATTAACATTGAAAGTTTCAAAACGATTGCTTGAGTGGTTATTGAGAAAATCGAAATTAAAGAATTTTAACTTTCCCCTGGTTTCCATGGCAATGATCGATTATTTGAAAATTTTAAATGCAAATCGCACAACTACAGATACTAATCATTAAAATAAAAAAAGTTTCATGACGAACGTTTAAGGGACCAGAGAGAACACTCGCGGACAAAGTTTTTTACAGGTTTCCATGGCAACGGTAGACATATTGGAACTGAACGACCTCACTGCACAACTACAACCAGTGATCGTCCTTTGAGGAAAGTTTCAGGAAGATTGTCCCAGCCATCTCCGAGAAACAGCCTGGATAAAAAAAAACATGCGTACAATATCAATATGTCGTCCCCGACTTCGTTCGGGGCGACATAATAACTAGAGCAAGTCTCGTTGCAAAGCAACGAGTAGGTCTTCCGTCCTGTTTGACCGGAAGTAGTTTTCATTTTTAACGAATATGATAAATAACGACCAAAAATTGGTTGAAAATCTATGTTAATTAATGCAAAAATAAGCCATTTTTGCTACTTCCGGTTTCTCCGGAAGTAACGACGACGGACGGAAAATTAATTTTTATGTTCCTAGTGACATAAGATACCCAAAAACTTGTCAAGAATGGCCAAAATACGCGTTTTCCGACTACTTCCGGTTTGGCCGGAAGTGACGTCGTCGGACGTATTTTAACGACGACCGTAGAATAAGCTTGACATTTTGAACAACTTTGCTTCTTTGACGTATTACAAATTCTCAATAATTTTTGAGATATAAAGGAAAAACGTTCGGCCCCTCTAGGCCCTTAATTTTACGGGCCAGCCCTTTTTTCGAAATATCATTTAAAAGATCTTAGAATTCTACACTTATTTTGTTCTATATGTTTTATAAAAATATTTCCAGGTAAAAAGATATCGTAGAAAAGGTCTTAATTTTGAAATTCGCGATACAATTTTCGGGCCCTAGCGAGCGCCAACGTGCGGCACTTCCGATAAAAATGAAATACATTTTGCACATCTATAGACTTAGGACTATCATACCTGAAATTTTCACGTGTCTATCTATAGCCATTTTTTAGAACGTTCGCGGACAACCTGACCCTTCAAAAATCATAAAATCGCCAATATTTCCGGACCGGAAGTGACCTCATCAAATCGGAAAAAAATGAATCAAGTTCAAGTAATGTTACATGAGTCCTGAAAGTTTCATTAAAATCCATCGAGCCGTTTTTGAGAAATCGCGTGCACAAAATCGGTAAGAAAAAAAAGAATAATAATAGGTAAGAAAAAAAGTGAAAAAGAAACCGAAGAATAACAAGAAGGTCTTCCGCTGAAGATGGAAGACCTTAATAATAATAATAAGAAGAAGAAGAAGAAACAGAGTAAAAACAATATGTTCCCCAACTTCGTTTGGGAACATAATAATATTAATAGCCATTCTCTGTAACCACTTAAACTTCGTTGCCACGCATGGTCACCGATTTTGATGAAACTTCACCCATGCTTAGTACTTGACACCAGAAACAAATATCAAACAAAATTTCGTTGCTAAATGTCTCGGTTGCTATGGCAACAGCCGGAAAAGATTGAAAAATCGAGATTTTCAGCCACTTTAAATCTTGACTGTGGTTTATTAAAAACTAGTAAAAAGCAAACAAACCATTCTCACAAAAAACATGACACCTTGGTGTCACTTATACTGTAAAGAAACTGTTTAGAATATATCTCTAAGTAAGTGGTTACCAAGGGTACATTTGGAATACATTTAAAATGCTGAAATATGCTGAATAACACTCCGTATTCACTAATGGAAGGTGTTACATGCTCAAACTCAATCAACGACTTGAGAAAAACTATCAAAATGTTTGACCTTAAGTATATAAGTATAAGCAATATTATTCTATAAATAACTTTTATGGTTGCCATGGTTACACAGTGTAACCATGCAAAACCAGTAACTAAGATTGGGTTAATGCTACTGTCTTGAGGAAAAACATGAAAATTCGAGACTGCCAAATATGCATCCTTAGGACCTTGCAACACCAAAATCATAAGAAAAATTGGGTATAATTGCTACTTTGCAGTGTTACCATGGAAACAAAGTACCAGTGCTTAAAAGTGAATTATTTTTCGCTGCATAAAGAATTACATTGCCATATAATTAAGAAACAAATTAAAGAACTCAGCTTGAATAGTACTTATCTGTTAGAACTGAAGTTGAATATCATATATTGATAAAATTTGATGAAGAAAACAACACTGTTGCTATGGTTACCAAGAAGGGACAATGTTCGATTTTGTGAACTTTATATCAATATTAAACCCTGTGTGCCAACTTCTTGCGTCCACTTAGAGATTGGATGATAGTCAAAATTTAAAGTCAGGTTAGCTGTTAATAAATATCGATCATAAAAGTTTTGGGAATCTACATTTAAGGGTACGTATCCAAGGAAAGAAAATATTTTTCAGGTTTTTAAGCATATATTTTCTGCTTATTTCCATAGCAACGCTCTATTTAAAGAATCTAATCTGAATTTTTTCAAATGGGAAAACTAGGAGCACACCAACATCTTAAAAAGTTGATCATTAGTTATGAGGAAATGTGCTTTTTTAAAAGATAGGATCAGATTTAAAAATACAGATTGTTACTTTGAAGGCTCTCTGTGGTATAAAAACCTTGGCAACCATTGCCAACTAAAATGAAATATCATATTTTGTTCTTGGTATATGTTTCAAGGCTCTTTTTTCTATTATTTGGTCACGTTTCATCCTATAATTGCATTTTATTTTTACGTGTATGACTTTATAAAATTCAATGAATATTTTTTTTTACTTTTGAATACTTTGTTACCATAGTAACGTATGTAATAGTTGATTTACCAAACATGTTTATGATGCATTTGAGACTATGCGTGCCACAGCTCTAATATAAAATTTCAAGTCATTACAGAGATGGCTCTAAAACACTAGAACTTTTTAAAAGAAACGAAATAATGATATTAATTAATCATCTCTCAATTTTTTTCTAAAAGACTCATTTCCGTTTTATAACATTAATCAAAATCTGAAATATTTGAAACGTCAATATCTCAGGTCCTGTAATGACCTTATCATAAAAAAGTTATCCAACCAGGGTATTATCATACCGATTATTTTTAAGAATATTGATCAAGCTTTACATTTTATATAAAAGTGCGTAAATATGGTCGATATTAATGCACTTTAAAAAGAAATTTATTTTTTTAAGTGCGGTAGCTTGGTTCCAAATTTAACGTTCGAAAAACTATTTATTGCATATAGGACACTGTCAAGGTCACAGGGTTATTGACCTTGATATCATTAGAAAGAGGTTGATGAGTGGAGTATGCATACTTAATATGAAGTCTCCATCTTTCATTGTTCAGAAGTTATGGTGAAGTTTCAAAAAAGCTATTTTTAGCATATATGTTACAGTCAAGGTCACAAGGTCATTAACCTTGATGTCATTTGAAAGAGCTTAATGAGTGAAGTAAGCATACCAAGTATGAAACCTTTATCTTTTCATGGTTCAAAAGTTGTGGCGAAGGTTAAAGTTTGAAGACAAAAAAGCTATTTTTAACATATAGGTCACAGTCAAGGTCACATGGTCAATGACCTATGTATCATTAGAAAGAACTTAATTAGTAGAGTATGCATACCAAATATGAAGTCTATATCTGTTATGGTTCAAAAGTTACGGAGAAGATTAAAGTTTGCAGAAAAAAGGTATTTTCAGCATATAGATCCCAGTCAAGGTCATAGTCAAGGTCACAAGGTCATTGACCTTGATGTCTTGGGAAAGAACTTTATAAGTTGAGTATGCACACCAAATATGAAGCTTCTATCTTTTATGGTTCAAAAGTTATGGCTAAGGTTAAAGTTTGCAGATGAACAGTCACACAGACAGGACAAAAACAAAATACGCCTCGGATCTATCGATCCCGGCGCATAAAAAAATTTCAAAGTGCGTAATTTTTCAGAGTGCGTTGTAACAAACCAGGTCGAACCACGAAATCAAAGTAATGAAAGTACTAAATGGAGATGACATTTTCCTGTAAAATGTAACCGTATATTAAGTTAATCCACAATTAGTGAAACGTATGTTGATCCGCCAAAATGAAAACCAAATGTGAGCAGTAGGGAAAATACACTCTTTGTTATCTTTGATACCCCGAAAACACACCATTTTAAAAAATATTTTTCAGTTAAATGCAAGTGTATTTAGATTTTTTTAGTGATGTGAACATATCTTTACGTTATGTTAATTTTTTATGAGGTGATGTAAAAATATCTTTACATCATGTCAATGCTGCATTACATGAAGTAAACACATTCTTCCATTATGTCGGCACTTTATAACCTGAAGTGCATTGATATTTTACTTAATTTAATAAACATTCTAAACACATCACAAAATAAAAAAAAAACACATACACACACAAAAATGTTTTAAAATAATACTCAGGAGGATAATGAATATAAGACTGCTCAATACTTAGTGTATTAAACCGTATTGCAGCAGGGAAATAGCTTGAAGGCAATACATAAATCCTCATAGATGGGCGATTAACTAAATTTTAAAACTAGTTGAATAATCTTGTTTATTGCGGTGTGTTTATTTTAGAGGATTTTTGTAGTGAAATTTTCAATGACCAAAGGATAGATTCCCCGACCCAACACATCGATTTTGACTTATGAGGGTTTTTTTATAGTCCAGATCTATATATGATAGTGTCACAATGCAATTCATTTAAGAGGATTATCAAAATGTTAGTTTACTTTAAAAGACGGTGTTTCATATGTATACTGAGTGTCCAAGATAGGCCATATCTTGAAATGATAATGTCTATATCACAGTACAATGTACATATAAAGAAATTGACCTCTATTATTATCACTGAACACTTCTTACGCGGCAATTGCGACGAGCTCTTAACAACATGAACGCAGCTAGTTTCCCTATGATCAATAACTGATACCTTTCAAGTTGTTTTAAGATTAAGACAAGTCTTAAAAACTTCCTAAGATAAGATACCTTCGAAAGAATCACTTTGATCAAAAATGAGACGGGGTCGACAAAAGCAATTGGTATTAAATTTAATGCTTTAATTGGACTTTGTCTGAAAATTTTATAGCAAGGAGAAAACCATATACATGTCTTAGCAAGTACCGTATTCTGAAATGGACCTACTAATCAATACATCAAACACCGTTTTGGTAAAGATGTCACCTATAAATACTCAAATAGGTCACATCACCTATTCAAGAGCTTAATAGGTGATATAACCAATTAAATAGGTGATATTACGTATTATATTCAAAATGGTGATATCACCCATTGAATAATTGATATCACTTGATGGCAACATACACAATAAAGGCCACTTATATCAATTTATATACTCAAGTATTTAGATGTATAATATTTAAAAAAAGATTTATATTTTTTTTTAAATCTGAGTTTGAAATCTAGCAGGAATCATATTTTTGACCGATTGGCGTATGAAAATATCTCCTTTTCTGCTTCTCAAAATTATCACAGAACAATGCATTCAAATTTAATTTTTACACAATCAAAGACTAGAACTTTTCAAATGCAGGTTAAATTAGTAAAAGGGACTCAAATTTTGAAATATATCAAATAAATATGACTTTCAAAAGAAACTAAAAAAATTTTAGCTGTTAATTGTTTCCAATCAAAGAACACATTTGAGTAAAAAAAAATCCCTAAAACGTGTTTTTCTGTCTTAGTAAACAATCAAAACTTTCTGTTTCTTTATTATTTTATAGATCTTTAAGTCTTCTTTGTCATATGTAAAAAAAATAAATATAGAAAGCATTTTTAAAAATAGTATATTCTCAAAAAATTAAGAAAAATAGAGAAAATTCGGATCAGCCAATATGCATTTTAGTTTAATTCTTATGTCATTTTGGTAAATCATCTTATAGAACCTTAATGGAAATATCTTTTTATACAAAAAGAAAAACAATTGAACTTAAATAGAAGTAGACATCAAATGATTCAGTGCCAATAGTAGATTTTTTCCTTCTAAAAATCTAGGGAAAAGGTAATGACCTTGAACAGTCAAATTTTATCTAGCCGATACCATCACTTTATGACATAGTGTAGTATAACCATATTTTAAATATGGTTGATTTTTCTCTCTTCTATTTGTTTGCTTGTCTAAATGATTTATTTTGAAAGTTCAAAAGTTGTGGTGTCCTTTCTAAATTATCGATTAGGATTTTCCGAAGATTTCACTTTGTTCAACGTAATATGAGAGCATTTATTGATCTTTTATACGAAAAAAAATCACAAATACAAGAAATCCAGAGAAGTTAATATCTATTCACTTCCTTGTATTTGACGTAAATCTTTAGCCAAGATATGGGCTGTATTATGTGAAGAAGAATGTAAATAGACATTCTTCAAACTTTTCAAGACAAACATTTGTATGCAAAAGTTTATCAGCCGAGGTACTCTTTCTCCTTGACGTCAAAAGTATGTCTAACTAAGTTCTTATTTTTCAGAAAACAAGAAATATTTTCTGTCTTATTCATCTATTTGTTTTCTTTCAGTGGTGCCACTCACAGTCACTTGGGGTATGGATCCCCCTTCCATTTTTCTTTTCTTTTTAAATCTGGAGTTGCAAGCCTTCTCTCTTTTATGTATCAGTCGAAATATTTTTTAAAACAGCTTATAGAGACAATGAGTTACATCATTGATAATATATAGTGCATATTAGAATACAAAAATTGGAAAAGGGGGCTCGACCCCATATTTAAATAGAAAAGAAACATGGGAAGGGGGGTTCATACCCCAAGTGCATGTGGTGCCCCTTTATAACTTCTATTCGTGGAAATACACTTAACAAAACTTATAAGTGTTTACTTTAATTAATGTATTTATTTTAAAACGACTTTATAGAATGGTATGATATTTTCAAATTATTACAACAAATGAGTCTTCTCAACAATTGTAGAAAGAAAATAAAATATCACTGATGAAAACCAATGTTCCGTGACGAAGATTAAAAACAATAAATCTGTAATTTGCGGCACGTGTTTTGTGTAATTAGCATCTCTTTGTGATGATTATCAAATTTTAAAAACTGGTTTCACTAAAAAACACAAAACATTGGCAAAATGACCACCGATTTAGAAGGGAGAGCCGTTGGAACGTTGATATCTGGACCATCCTTTCACCACGTTTTACTCACTTTTATTTTAGTGTTTAATTGTCCTTTATATTACTTTTAAAAATTAACAACCAATATCGAAACCCATTTAAACACATTTTTCTATAGGCTGTGCGTCATTTTACATCGCCAATTTATCACAATTTGGAAGTTTCAGACAAAATTTAACCAAACCGGAAGTGACCTTGATCTTCATCTAAGGCCAAAATTTTGCATCACACCAGGTTAAAAGAGTATTAAATTGTCCTGAAACAATCTTAGAAATATGAAAACAAACAATTTCAATCGTATGAAAATTATAAGAAATCGGTGCTCGTGACAGTCTAATATCAGCTTAAGCAGTCTGAATCATCCTTAAAGCGGTGCACTCACGTGCTAAACATCCTAGGATATTGACCAAAAGGCATCTGTGTGATGATACACTGTCAACTTCCCCGGATCTGAATCTCATTGAACACATTTGGGATTTTTATAAGGAATGTAAAAGCCTCCCCTCCCTTCCACACAATTTCAACGGTTTAGAAAGCTCTATGACTAAGTGTGGCAGCAGATGGATCAATCCCTTATTCAGGGGTACATGGTATCCAAAGGTAAAGATTGTCTTGTAGTAATTAGAGCGAGTGGGGGTCTTACTCCATAGAGATTTCTTGTGTGAATTTTCATTTTGAGGGTACATCATTTCCTTGACACTTTGCTTAAAATTCTGACGAGATACGTACATGAAATTTACGCAACATCGAACTTAAATGTGTATGATTAACCATGAATTAAAGTTGTTATTTATTGTATGCATTTGCTCTTTAAAACTTAAAAAATGTTAGGTGAACACTTGGAAGTTTGGTTCAGTGTACATAGCCAAATTAAATCAGTAAATCATTTACCTTTATAATGACTTTAAAAACAGTTTGTTTCCATATGGGATGTCATTGAAACACTTTTATTAATGCTTTCTTTTTATTAAGCTCCACCTAAATGACTATGAGTACCTGATTAAACAGAGGCAAGCTAATGAAAAATGGTATGAAAAATTAATGTCACATGAACAATATTGTTTCTAATCATTTCGCAAATTACAAATTCAGTATAATGGCCTTAATAACAAACTACGTCGTTCGAACAAAAGTTAATTGAATGAAAATGGTAACAAACTGCGATTAATTTTATAAAGACAACAAACAGTACAAATACGACTCAAAATAGGTTAATATATTTGCTAACAATGTCGTTTAAAAATCCCAGAATTTACAAATTGACAACTTTAAAGGACATTATTTAACTCCCTGTTTCATCGACTTATCTGTCAGTAGACTTATCAGATCATACTCGAAGCATCCTCTTGAGTATGGAGTTATCTGGGATAAATATAAACCCCATATGCAGATGATACCTGAATATATCTATTTAAATAAAGAAAGATGGCGATGGAGAAGTTGAAGTCATCTCGTTTGTCATCCAATTTAGTTGTAAGTTGATCGTTTCTCTATGGTTATTAAACATCCAAGTATGAAGCAGATGTGTCAGACTCTGTAGTATTTCTTATTTCAAGTTAACTGGGATATATCAATTACATATATTCTGTAGGAATGGAAATAGATATTGTTAATTGAAAAAATGTCGTAGATAATGTAAATGTCAAATAGAAAGTCGCACTGAAACCGTGTTCCTCTTCTCAAATGGGAGTTTTGACTAAATTCTGCTTCATATAAATATAAAAACAGGTTGGCTAATAACAGAACACAATTAATGCTTTTAGGATTTCAACAGATTGTTGGGAAGATTTGGTCTCTGAAGACAACATGTATGGCGTCACTTTAGGAATTCAAGCACCCTTTTAATATCAATTTCAGGTTTTGCATTTTTACCAGTCATGGTTGAAAGCAAACACACAAATTAAGTAAATGTAATTAATATAAAACATTATGTATATTTGCCTCACAGTCTTGCTAAGAAATCATATAACCTATTAATTAAATATGAATTCTATTGTATTGCAATGGAATCCAATGTTTGAATCGCTGTTTTAAGTAATGAGCATTTGGCTTTCTATATCTTTCTAGCAAAGTGTCAATTGATTGTATAGCGAAAATAAAACTCGACGGATCTGGGTCATTTTGTATTCACATATTAAGTTAGCATGCAACCTGCACTGCTCAATTATTCTTAGGTGTAGATGAAGATCTTTCTTTAAATAATAAATATTGATGTCTTTTATAGAATTGTCAAGGACTAGAAAGGCAGCATTATATCAGTATTAATGCAATCAATTATAAGATTACTGATACTGACAGATAAGTCGACGAAGAAGCTAAAAATAGTAAGTTATATCTTATGAAATTAAAATTGAAACAAGTGAAATCATTAAAAGGTTGAAATAAACACATTCATTTATCTTTTAAAGAATAAAAACGACGAAGATTATCACTAGGAGGACTTTTTTTTAAAACTTTCAATATTACAGTCTGACACATCTATTTCATATTTGGATATTTTTACTTGAAAAGACGTTAATGGTAATCTAACAACCATTTTCTATAATAAACGTGATGACTTCTTTTCTATCGTCAATTTCCCTTACTAACATGTATGCAGTAATATACCTTCATCACCTGCATACGGAGTTAATATCCATCAGTTGATTCGATACGCAAGAGCATGCTCTACATACGAATAATTTCTAAAACGAAGTAAATTATTGACAAACAAGTTGCTGAAACAAGATTTTCAGCAGTCTCGTTTAAAGTCATCATTTCGTTAGATCTATGGTTGATACAACGACCTTGTCAGCAAATACAATTTATCACTGTGTCAAAAAGTGGCTGACGCTTTTCATATTTAATGTTAAACCATTATTTAAACACCGAATTGACGACGGATTTATCCATTATTTCCCGATCATGTCAAGAAGCACACGGCGAGTGTGACCGGTCGGCAGGAGATTCTTGCTCCTCCGTGGCACCTGATCACAACTCCGATATTTTGGAGGTCCGTGTTTACTCTGCTTTGTATTGTTATATGGACTTTTGATCTTGAAGACTGTTCGTTATCGCCATATGTTTCATTTCTCTTTTCCAGTATTTTTTCCACTCATTTGTAATTGAAATTAAATGACACTTTGTATAACAATAAATCTTTTACAATGTTTAATTTATTAAATTTATTAAAAATGTATATTTTTTTACAGACAAAATCCTGTTTGCATTACACATTAATCTAGTTTTAAAATGAAAAGAATGAAATACACCAAGAAGATAAAATTAACTAAAATCAAGAAATATACAGAAAAATATCACAAATATCAATCAAGAAATAAACCTTTATCAGTTTGAAATTGTCAACCACAACATAATTTTAAAAAATATAAATTAAACTTGAAAGCAATAAATACGATTATATGTCCTTCTTTTACTTCTATCTCCTCAACGAAGTTGGTTATTTTTCTGCATCCTTCTAAATATAAAGGAAAAGCAATATAATTCAATAAGAATGAATAGAAATTCATCATGTTTTATATTTTTATATCTCAATCCAAATGAAGTGGCACATCAAAACTTAAACTTACGGTTCAAAGCGAAGGGGTTTCTCCATCTCATATTTGCATCTAACTTTGGTAAATAATTGGCTTTCGTCTTTTCTAAATTTATTTCTGAAAAATATATATTTATTTTAAAAAGTATGGACATTTTTAAATATAGAAAATATTTCAATTATGACTATTTTATTATATGCATTTTATCAATTGAAAACTTACAAACGTTTTTTAATAACAATCATTGTAATAGCAAAGATGCCAAGACACAAAACAGCTGTTAAAACTCCCACTATTATGAACAAGTTTTCTAAAAAAAAAAAAATAATAATAATATGATATAATAATGACAAATAATAACAAAAACAATATCAAATGTAGTACGTTGGCTTACATTTACAAATTTCCCATGACAAAGCAAATATTTTTTTTCCTATCATTACCATGGTTATTCTTTGACACAAGCACAGAACATTCAGTGGCGGATCTAGATTCTCGGCCAGGAGTTGTTGTTCCATCTGGACATTCCTTACAGGAAAACTTCCCACTCTCGTCCTGGTACGTCCCAAAGTCACATTTCACACATTCATTGGATTTGTAGAATCTCCCAGGGGAACACTCAACTGATATTTTATTATAATTAACGTGAATTACAAACAATTAGAACAATTTACCAAATACTGTTCTGTTAAGAATACAAAATAGCATAATTACCACAGTATATATCGGCAGGCACTGTTCCGGTGGGACATTTAACAAAGGATTCAACATGAGCAGATGATGGCTGAATATGATACGTTTGACTTTGGATCATTGCACTGAATTTATGTGACTGAGTTTGCGTCAGAAGTGAAAC
>NW_026932469.1:0-35000 GCF_032062105.1 Saccostrea cuccullata | reverse complement strand
AAGGAATACATTTTAATTTCAAGAATGGGTTACATGATATTGTAAAAATAAAATCCACAGAAATACACTCTAAAAGTTCACCTGTGCACTCATCCATCATGCAAGGTTTAACATCAAATTCGTTTTCTGGGCACTGCTGACCACCGTTATCTGGTGCAGGATGATTGCAGAACCTCTTTCGTTGCTGTGTGCCATTTCCACACGTAACTGAACAAGGTGTCCACTCTCCCCACTTTCCCCAGCTTCCATCAACTCAAATGATAAAACTCATCTTACTAAAGACTAATAAACCGCATAAAAGATTTACTATTTGTGCATAAAGTATAAACAACAAATACAAACCCATTGCTATTTCACAAAGATCACCCTTAAATCCATCCAAACACACACAAGTGTAATTTGAAGCCCCGTCTACACAAGTTGAATTATTATCACAAGCATTGTCTGTACAATCGTCAATGTTTCCATCGCACGTCTTGCCGTAGAAACCATAAAAACAGTGACATTCAAATCCATCCAGTTTGTCCTGGCAGGCTCCGTTAATACAAGGATTAGATTTACAACTATCTAGATCTACAAATTAATTTATTTATAGTGATAAAGACTCGTATTCTTAAAGTTAAATTAAAAATGTGTCAGATACATAAAATTATAAAGAAATAAAGCTAACCATCACATTCACTCGGAATTTGTTTGAATGTCCTCTCAAAATGTGTGTTTTCGAATTGTTTCCATGAAAGAATATCTCCAACATTATGGAGAAAGCAGGATCTTTTCTTTACACTCTCTAACAATGAAGGGTTGGTATTTTCGGTGTTATTTGACCATATATTAAACTGGGAGACTTTTCCTTTGCCTAAATTGCATAAAAATACTTAACATTAAAACAAAATTTTATTCCACAACAGAGATAAACGTATCCATAGCCTGCGTACGAATAAATTACTAGTATCTGATGCTTAATCGAATAAACAATTTCTCGTGGTTTTGTCTCGATTTACAAACCATGAAATTTCACATCATAGCTTTCGTTGTCCATGAACGTGAACCCATTATCCACTCTATATTTTATGTCATTGTCAATGTACATTTCTAAAGCTGAATCACCGGCTTTTATCAGAAGGTAATGCCATTCTTTGTCCATTGCAATCGACATATTTTCGGATTTACTGTAGAAATGAAACTTTTTAAAATATAAAATTGTAATAATTTTAGACACAATAATTACACACACACAAAAAAAAAAACAAATTTGAAGTTACAATTACAAGATAATAACAAACCTTATTGTAAACAGTGAAATGTTTTCTTTATTGATACTGATTTGTATTCTGGTGCTATTCTTAATGTCAGTCAAAGTATAAATAAATAACGATTGGATGTCTCTTTGTAGCCAGAATGAAAAAATGAAACTTTTGTAGTTGTTGGTTGCTTGAAAGTCCAAAGACGCCATACTCCTATTTTCAGATAACCAGAGATCAAATTCTAAAAAAAATAAAACAAAATAAAACAATGCTTTTAAAAAATTTTATTTATAAAGCATAATTGTTTATATATGCCTAAGTGTATGTTAAACAACAATGTCAATACCTTTACATTGTGAGACATCATCCGCACCCTCATTTTCAGTTGAAAGAGAATAGGGACAAGAAATGCAAACAGTAGCTCCAAATATGGAGGAGTATGTACCAACGGGACATAAAGAACACGGTGGGGTTCCATCTGAGGAAAAACTTCCAGGCTCGCAAGCATCTGTTTTAACCAAAAAAAGTATTAAGTGAAAAATGAAATTGGTAAGCATGCTAAGTAAAAATGAATTGCTAAATATATATGAAAAAAGATGCTAAGTTTTACCAGTGCACTCGTTGATGCTTTTTGATCCTATTGACTTAGTTTTTCTATTGCTTGGGCACTTAATGCAGGAATTCTGACCTTCTTTATCTTGAAAAAATCCTTTTTTACACTGCGGACATGTTTGTGTGGCATTGTCGTAGAACGTTCCGGGACTGCATTCCACTGGTAATATTGAATAATTTATCAGAAGATATATATATATATATATATATATATATATATATATATATATATATATATATATATATATATATAATATAAACGTCTGAAGAAAATAATGAAAACGCTTACGTTTTACTAACATTATTGCATTGTCATTTTTTTTTTTTATAAACTTACGACAGGACCATGTATGGTATGATGCAATAGTTCCAGTTGGGCACAGAAGTTGGATTTTTCCATGATCTATGCTTTGCATGCGCATAACACCGGTGGAATTCAGAAAAATATCAAGCTCCCCTTTCATTTGAGACTCTTTCAAAGATGACATTAGGTTTTGTTGCAGTCGACTCAAAGATTCTATTGAAATGTTATTAACTTTAAATGCTACATCAAAGTTAATCATCATCTCCAAAGATCGCTTTCGTCTTGTATTATTATCACATCGTACCTAGAAACACAGTAGTTAAAAGAGCCATCATTAACCTAAAATAAAAACAAAAACAAACTACAAAAAGCAGAATCCAATGTCATTTTTAGCTACCTGAACATTTTCAACACTGCATTTGTCTCCTGAAAGTGAACATGCGGATTCATAAAGTGTTGATGAGTTAAGTGTCTGAATGAACTTCTTTTTAATTTCCTCAATGGTCTTTGGTTCAGTACAGTCACCATCAAAGTAATAGTTAGCGGACATCCTTAAATAGCCACCTCTTGAAAATCTATTCCCTTGAAAATGAAAAGATTTATTTTCAGAAGAAGACATATGAAAAGATTAGTAGTTTGGGCCTAAAATGTTTGTTTACATACTTGAACAAGGTGGAAGGGGAAGTGCAGACTTTGGTAGCCACTCGCCGCTTTCTCCACACACTAACATTTCTTCAAAGTCCCTACCAGGCGAAACATCATAACCGCTTCTGCATAGCATTTGACAAAACTGTCCTCCAAGCCAATTATCACATGCTAATGCACCATGGTCTGGAACGTTTGGTGTTTTTGCACATTTTTGTATAACTAAATGAAGTAAAAGGATTTAAAATTATACATGAGAAAATCTTAATTGAAATGTAGGTGAGCTAGGCTTCCTTTATAAATCCAAAGAGAATCATGCACACACATATACACACTCTCGCTCAAATTATCATTCCAAAAAAACTACATTAAGACAAAATTTCAAATTTCTTTTAACAGCTATGCCATCAACTTCTATATTCCTTTTCTACAGAGGGTTGCCAAAAAATAAAGAACTCATATCAATAAAATAGTACATTTCTCATTGTTCTACATTAGTCTATTCCAATACATAATAACGGGTCATTTACACTGGGCAGCTCAGTCGAGATTGTGGTACCTAAAGGTTAAACAGTTGCATTTATACCGTGTTTAAAACCAAACATTCAGGAAATTCCTACCCTCACAGTAAGGTTGATTACTTCCCCATGTCCAATACCCATAAGGCTTGCCATTTTTTCTCTCACAAACAACATTGTTTGTTCCATTAATTGTGGTCCCCATGTCACATGAAAAATGACAAGAGCTTCCATACTTTGTTCCCGAAGGGCACAGTACATTCTGGAATGGGGTTGGATAAATATTTGGACATCTGATAACTATCAATAAAGAAATAAAAAGTAAACATTAATAATAAAGAAAATACTTTTTTTCTGATTTTTATCTTTGATAAAAAGAGTGTTTTATTCACCTTTCATAACAATTTTTGTAATGCATGGATAAGCCTTGTTTCCTGTCGAATCCTCTGCATTGTAACTTATTGTGTAAGTACCTGCAGATATTGTTTTGCCAGGGAATATTTTTCCTGATCTTTTAACTTTGATAACCTTATCGTGATTATCCTTTGCAGTAGGTTCTGTCCATATGCCTTGGCCTTCTAAGGAATTTCTTGCCGAATAAGCATAAACAGTTCCAGGACACATTGAAAACTTTGGGGGTTCAGTATCTGTCATTTAAACCAAATAGAAAACGTAATGCAAATCAAAGTTATACGTATAACTATATAACAATATAAAATATATGGTTCAGTTTATGAATTGCTCACAATTTTCATACTTTCATTAAAGGAAATAAACATACCTGTGCATTTAGGTTGGCTGCCCCTCCATGTTTTATATTGTGTACAAACGCGCACACGTGACATCCCATTTGTAATATCATACCCTTCTGGGCAACTATATGTGCATATACTTCTAAAGTTGAATTCATCAGTACATGTATAACGTAAGGAATTTGTAGATGGTGTGAAACGTGGGCATTTTATCTCTACAAACCATAATAATCACATATCTTTTATTTAGTTTATTTTACCAACATTCAGCATACAATCCTATTGTAGAACAAAGTATCCAATTTCATGGGTCACCCTTACCCACGAATTTACTCCCCCTACGCACGTTTATGTGGTACACACATTATTGTTTAAACAAGGAACCCGGAAATGACGTCCTTAAGAATAAATAAAATTTTGCTTGTCCACGAACATTGACCACAACATATATTGAATTAAAGATTTTACTAAATATCAATTTTCAAGAAATATTACTTTGGCAATGAGGAATCATTCCAGACCACGTTCCTGACTTTGTACACGCAATTTCTTTATTTCCTCCCGATAGTTCGTGTCCAGCGTAGCAGCCGAATCTGCAAACAGCCCCATAAATCATGTCTTCGCTAGGATGACATATATAATAACCATCTTGTACATGGGGAATTGTAGGACATCGAATAACTGCGTAGAAAAGAAATTGAAATAATTTAAAGATGTTAATACTTTTATTCAAAGTCTTGCTTTATGAAATGTACTCTGTAAGAACTTAAACATCATACGAACCCTTTACTATAACACGAAAAGAACAAGAGTTCATGTTTCCAGATCGATCTTGTGCTGTATAGGCAATTTCCGTTTCCCCCGAGAAATAATGGCCAGGTGGATATCCACGGCGCATTCTTGTACTAAAATCAAAATAAATTCATTTTAAACACAATTACAAACTAATTAAAAATACCTATCAATGAAAAAATTTACAATGATTTCTCAAAAAAATTAACTCATCTTATTAACAGAAAATTCAGTCTTGCTAATACTGCTTTTAACGTCAAATTACATACGAGACACTTCCGTCAAAATCATCACTTGCAGGGTGTTCAGGCCACCAGACTTGGGTATTAACTTGATATTTGTCAGCATTTTTGTGTATATCTCCATTACAAACTCCAGCCATAGATGGAGGTGTTTTGTCTCCTATATTTAAAGAGCTAAGATTCATGCATTTAATTTTTAGATGATTTGATGATCTAGTCGGACAAGGCAAATGACTTACGTGGCCGACGATGACAGCCAAAGAAAAAACATCCAATGGCGTGGAAAATCCTACGAAAAAACCCAAGAAAGCGTTTCTGTCTGCCATTTCTGCTAACGTGGGATTTGTTTCCCTCATGTACATCTTTAAACCAAAGGATATTAGATTTAATAGAATTATGAATAATATACTTTATGATTTAATACACCCAATTTGATGTTTCTGTGAACAATCTGAAAACTTACTGTTGATTTCTGCATCTGACCATCCTTTTGACGTGCATGTCACATATTTCATCAATTTTCCACTTTTATCTGTAAGTTCACATGATGTTCCAGTTGGCAATGCATTAAAGTCTATTCCTTTTCCGAAAAGATCCCGACATGTTATAAAATCATAACTTAACGCAGTAGTGTTACATACTTCATTATTAATCTAAAAAAAAAAAAAAAGAAAATTTCATATTGGTAAAAACAATTCATATTCTGTTGTTTAAAATATTTTTTCAAGAAATGATTTACCTCAAAAGTTGCTATCGGTAGAAAAATTGCCACGAAAGACAACAACCGCCACATTTTCTACCAGTCAACGATGAAATAATCTACCTGCACTGCTTTATTGATCATTTTTGATAAAGAAATTTCCCTCTTTAAAAATTGAGATACGTGTATTAAAAGGAATACTAAAAATAAATTAAATTATTAAAAGATTGCAATAATTCATAGTTTAATAAACAGTACAGGTACATGCTTCATTAATCTTTCTTTAAAAAACAAAACAATATGAGAAAATTAAACTTTAATTTTCGCGTCGTTTACGTGTTTTAAGTCACCGAAATCACTAGTTTTGTAGAATAGGCTTTCCTCTAGGTCTTTCCCCCCGGAAAACTGGCTCTAGAGTAGACTTTCCCCCCGGAAAACTGGCTCTAGAGTAGGATTTCCCCTACGGAAATCCAACACCAGAGCCATTTTCCGGGGGGGGGGGATCCAACTCTGTGTAGCAGCTACAGATTGCGATTCCCCCCATAGCCAAACTTCCACCAAATGCAATATAATTGTTCTACTTATTTTTGAGGAGGAATAGTTTACACATTGCAACAAGTGTCCCTTCTTCAAATGGTGACCGGATGTATTGAACATACGTATACGAAAAATAAACATGAAAATTTTAAATCCGATATTTCTTGGCTACTGTCCTTGTTCACGATTTTTTTCAACACTGATAATACTATGCAGCTAACCTATCATCCTTTTAAGTGTTTTACTTAGCAAAATATAATTATTGACAGAAAGACATCTAGAGATATGTTCATAGTTTCACCCAAGTCCAAAAAAAATTATTATTTTAAAACTTTTGTAATTTTCATTCCATACTTAAACTTTCTCGTACAAACATTAAAGAGAAAGAGAATATTGCTTTGATCTTAAGTCCTAATTTAATTAGAATAAACAATTTTAATCGCACAATTTTTAATTTTTCATTAAGTTTCACAAAAATGGGATTTAAGGAGATTTAATATGACAACAAATTGTATAGATTAATAAAGATGGTTACAGAAAGGTGGAAATTTGAATATCATAGAAAGTTTACAATTTCTTAATATTTTAGAAAGTTTATTTATATAATTACATAGGTCCAACCAAAATAGATCCAAAAATGTATACTAATCCAGACATCCATTTTTTTTCCTTGTTTCATCATATTTCGAGAATATTTTCATTTAAGTTGAAGATATATATTTGAAAGCTATATATTTTGGTTGAGATTCCATGATTTGAAATACATACCCAGAAAATTTTTACAATAGGGATCGAAAAACACTCATTTACCTTTCAGAAATCAGTTTGTCGTTTATCTTTTTTACACAAAAATATTGCGAGTGTAGTTGATAAAGACTCTTTAACGACGGGGGAAATCCTACTCTGAGAAGAAAAGAGTGGGGAATTTGCCTCTGATGTTTCCCCTAGGTGGGAAATCCTACTCTAGAGTACGATTTTCGGGGGGAAAGCTGGCTATGTAGGAAATCCTACTCTACAATACTACTAATGGTTACTGAATTTTTGCCCTCTAAAAAGACCCTTTCACGTGGTAGGTACGTACATTTCAGTGGCCGTTCAGTAATCTTTCAGTTATTTTTAAATAAATCATTGGCTTTTTTAACTCAAAATTTTAATTGCAAATTTTCCTATCTTCATGGTAATTAATAACTCTCTATTTTCGCATGCAAAAAATAAAAAATAAAATAAAATAAATAAAAAGTCAGTCTAAGAACAAGAAATAATTCACAAAATACATAACAACATCCCTCTGTTTCCTTTGATGGAAAATTTTGTATACTCAGTAAAACTGATTGTGAATCACATCCTATCTGTTTTCTTTGACACACAATTGATAATGATTATATGAAATAAGAGATACATATGAAGTTTTCAACATTTATTGACTTTTAATGAACATTTGCCTTTTTTGTAAATACTTAGTCTGCACAGGTACAAAAAGAAATTTGCAGAAAACGTATTAAATTCTTTATGTTTCATTTTTTCGACAAGTAATTTAAGAAAAACATTCCGTCCAGTTCTAAATATAAAGTATTCTTACATCTGATTTTTCATTAAGATTTCTAAAAAATTTCAAAATGTGTCAGTGGAACACTGATCAATGGCAGACTATGGCGGAAGTTTAAGTTTTTCAAATGCAAGTCAAACAGCTCTGTCAATATCAAAAGGTCAAAGTTGCTGATATATCAAGAGGATGGTTTTTCACTTTAATCAAAGGTTATGGTCAAGGATAAAGTTTGGTATTTCTTTTGTAAAAGAGGGCCAAATTCCAAATTCAAGATGTCAAATTTGGTGGTACCTAAAGAAAGATCTTGTCACAATGAAGACACGTGTGTAAAATGAAAGCCATAGCCCCTACCCAGTCAAAAAATATAAGCAAGGTTAAAGTTTTTGCAGACAAACTGCTAAATAGATTAACAGAAAAATTTACAGGAAAAAACTATATACCCATGAATCTTGGATTATGGAGGAATAAAATTTTATAAAGTATTTTTATTTGATTTCTATAATTAACAGAAAGGATATTTTTAATAGTGTGCATCAAAGTTCAATATGAAGTTTGTATATTCTTTTTGTACAGTATTTTTAGCTCATTTGGACATAAATTTAACAAAGTATAACTGTTCATTATCTTTGTTTCCATCTTTTCAATTCAAAGATTTAACATTCCTTTTCATATATAACAAGTATTTTTATAAATTTAAATGTTCTTTTTGACATGATTGGATAAACAACCTGAACCTATGTACACTTTTATCAGACTTTTGAACATCAATTCTAACACTTAATACATGCCCATTTAATTCAAAAACGTTTAACAGAATTTGTATGTGATACCACCATAGTTGCACCATCAGCATCTTGAAACATTAAAGCAACTTTTGTGACATTGATATTAATATACTTGAATTACATTTATTTGCATGATAAAAAGGATATGCTGATAAAACATATAACAAAGAAGACAAGAGGCCCACGGGCCTTATAAGTCACCTGAGTATCATGTAACAACTTTCCAGCGATTGTTGGTTCGTGTTTTAATCCAAAAGCCATGAAATTCACAAATTTTGAAAGAGGCACCATTGCTTATCAAAGGGCAGATTTTAAAGCATTAATTTATTTTTAGTCAAAGTACCCCCCTGGTACCCCTGACCCACCGGCCCTGAAATTGTCTATTTTGAAAGAGGCCCCTTTCTTCATTATAAGGCCAGCATTTTTTTATGTTTAGGTTTAGTTATGAACATGAGAATAAAAAAGTCCCGAAGGAGAAGGAAATAAAAAAAAATTTTGATAAATCAATTATTAACATTTCTACATTCTTTTTTTATGCTATCCTAAGAGGCTCCTTACCACTGGACACATAATGCTTACAAACAGGAAAGTAGAACATTTCATCATCTGCCAGTTTGGGCCAGTTATATAAATTTTGTGATGTTGATCAAAATATATTTTAAAAAATCAATTCTTTAAAAGTCTTTCAATATATCTTCATTTTTTGAATATGTGTTAGGTGAATGTGTAGACTGTAGACATTGTTCTAAAATATACTTGATGCCTAAAATTATAATTCCTATCATAAAACAGACAGAGCGTATTGGGGAGTAGGGTCAACATTTTTTCAATTAAGTGTGAAATAATTTTTCTGGCTATTACAAACGATACTACATGCCTGTATATATTTGTATATTCTTGCATTTTAATAGTTGAATTTTTTTTATTTCTTCAGATTATTGTTTATTTCTTCCTCAGATGGACTTCTCCCATAGTTTTATTCATTACATCTGATGCATAAGCAACCCTTTTCTGATGAATGATGCTTAGACTGTAAGCTATAACAGAAACCTAAACAATGTCGCTGGCAATATGCAATAGCTACCACGGGCAATTTAAAACCTGGGGGAGGAAAATAATTTACAGACAGATACTTTTGAAACGAATACATAATTATCTCACCAGCATGTCATTGTGCAACAAAGTCGTCAGCATTTAATTTGTCCTTTGAACGGGTGAAACGTTTTAAATGGCACTCTTATCGATGAATTTTACACTAAACCAAGCTTCTCAGATCCACCCGCCGTTTCATCAATCGGAGTTCCTCGGATGACTCGTACCTCGCACATAACCTCGTACGTCAACGGTGATCTTCCATCTTGCTTATTCAGTCATGTGATCTTATTTGAATTTCATTCAAATATTATACTTTTTAAATCCGAGTTACTTTGATGCACGCCTAACACTGTGTTCTTGCTTTCAAAGAATATTAACATTTGGTTGTAATTAACACGAGGAATTACACTAATAAAGAAACCTTCTCTAAGAACTTAAGGCAGAGCGAAATATGAAATGAGTGACAAGGCAGTTTCCGGGGGAGAAATGTAGCGATCTGATGCGTATTCCTCCACCTATCACATCCGAGATTTGAATGGAGCGTAGCGGAGTCAGCCGAGGATTGCCGATTGCCGTTTCATCGTAAAACCGGAAGTGCGAGTTCGTAAATTTGAAATCTCGATCCCGACTCAAATTTGACATCGGAAAGATTTTTTTTTCTGAAAATTCAAAACCTTGAGCGGAGGGTTTGTGGCACAGATTTTTTTTTCAAAACTGAAAATAAAATAAATTCTGACCTTAAATATATAATTAGATCATTAGTATATTAACCAGGAGCAGAGAAGAAGATTTTCAAAGAATTCATGCATTTCACTATATAATCATTAGAGCCCCACCCTAAAACAAGAACCCCCGACCCTGGGGCCATAAAATTCACAATTTTGGCAGAGGCACTTTTGCTCATCATAACTATGTACATGTACTTAGTTTGTTTAATACCCCGGAGCAGAGAAGAAGATTTTCAAAGAATTCATGTATTTTCACTATATATTGATTAAATCAATAGAGCCCCGCCCTAACACCAGAACCCCTGACCCTGGGGCCATAAAATTCACAATTTTGGTAGAGGCACTCTTGCTCATCATAACTATGTACTTAGTTAGTTTATATAATACCCAGGAGCAGAGAAGAAGATTTTCAAAGAAATAATGCATTTTCACTACCTACTTATTCAGCTCCGCCCTAGCACTAGAACCCCTGACCCAAGGGCCATGAATTTCACAATTTTGGTAGAGGACTCATTGCTGATTACAATCATGCAAACAGTTTGACTGCTTGATGTCCAGGAGTAAAGAAGAAGATTTTTAAAGATTGCATTAATTTTAGTGGTTTTGGCCCCACCCCTCAGGCCCCAGGGGGGCATGGACCATGAAATTCACAATTTTTGTTCCTCTTCACCCACAGATGATGTATACAAAATTTGGTTGAAATTGGTTTAACTGTTTCAGAGAAGAAGCTGAAAATATACAAATGTTAACACACGACGAACGACGGACGACGGACGCCGACGGACAAACACGGATGGCAATAAGTCACCTGAGTGACTCATGATCAGGTGATATAAAAATGGAAAACGTTTTCTGACTAAATTTTTTGATAGGTAAAATAAATCAATGTCAAAACTCATTACATACACCACTAAAATATCATAAAAAATCTTTATCGACTTCTTGAAAGAAGGTCCAATACCCAAGGCCATTCCAAGTTTTTTCTATGTTTAGCATCCGCGTGCGCCTTGGTTTTTGACACCCCTTATGAGAAAAAACACACAACAACAGTAGTCCTGATATTGATAAATTTAGTCGAAATTTTTGAGTTTTGTAAATTTCTCCGAATAATTCTGTACAGAAAGTGATATTGGATGTATTGTAAGCAATTAATCTTTTGTTTTTGATAAAGAATAGATATTTCTTCTATTAAAGCAGTTTAGTTAGATCAAATCATTTGAAGGACGTCATTTTTATGACTTTAAAGCTTGTGTTTTATGTTTTGGCTTGTGTTTTTTTTTTTTGTGAATAGGTAGGTAGGTTTTTGAAAGATGAGTGGACGCTAAACAGAGAAAAAACTTGGAACGGCCCAATGTATCTAAAACATGACTTAATAAGTATCCATGTCATACTCTATCAAAAGCCTATAATAATTCTTGTTCAATTTTAACAAAATATCTTTATAAATTATCCATTTCTTCTACATCAATGATGTCTTTAACATTAACAAATGTATCCTCTGTATCTTTTTCCTGTAATGCAAATTGTTTGATTTACACATTGAATTGTTGACGGATTTTTTTTCGATTGTGGCAAGGAGCACACACCTGATCCCACCTCTGATGGTTTAGACGTCCGTATTTGATCTGCTCAAAAATATATATTGTTTAATAGACTTTTGAGCTTGAATATTTCACTTCTACTTCTTTATCGATTTAAATAGTACATCCCTTATATATATGTATTCAAATTCCACTGAAGAGCTGAATGGCGAAAGCCCTTTGGAGTAAAATGTGATCATATTTTCCAAACTCTTGATCATATATATATATATATATATATATATATATATATATATATATATATATATATATATATATATATCCAAAATTTAAATAATGTCTCAGTAATCGGATAACAATATTTAAAAAAAGGTAAAAAAGAAAACACAAAAATCCTCAGTTAAGCTTTAGCGCTTTCATTTTTCAATCTTCAGAAGCTTACAATAGTATCATAGTAACAGTGATTATGACGTCATGTTAAGCGGAACGTTAAATGTCTATTATGACGTCATAGATTTATAAAACACTATTAAGTTTTGGTTGAAAAATACTAATAAAATGTTTTTCTTTTTCCCGTCTCTGGATATCAGTGGCACAACTGAGTTTATAGAAAGGGAAAATTTTGAATTGTTTTTTACCACACGCTTCCAGGTGCGAACTTAATTGAATTTGTCTGTATTCGGGTGTACTAATGTGTTGCTTATGTACACGTACACGGGCACGGAGAGTGTTGCCGGTTTCACCAATATAATATTCCTTGCATCCAGGACATGTGATGACATAAATGACATTTTTTGTATCGCATGACATGTTTTCTTTAACTCTAAATTCACGTCCATTGAAATTATAGCTGGTCCCTTCTGTAATGTATTCACATGTACCGCATCGAGGGTTCTTACACTTAGAGACTGTATAAGTATGGTCGTTGAATTTGGAAGAACAAAGTATTCTCTTTAGGTTTTTCGGTTGGCGTTTACTGTTGATAAAACGACAATTCTTGTATACGTTTTTCGTTTGTTCGTCCTCTCTAAGTACGTTGTTTAATTCATGAATAATTGAACTCACGTTTTGATTTCTCGGGTTATGCGTGTGCACAAATGGAATTATTTCAACGTCATTCGCACGTCGTATGTTTAAAAGTAACTGACTTCTATCGCACTCCTTGGCTTTCTTTATACCATTATCTACAAGTTGTTCTGGATATTTTTGGTTTAATAAATACAATTTTAATTCCTCCAGTCGAATATCCCTGATATTGGTATTACTCACAATGGTGCATATTCTTCTTGCGAGGTTATATGGTATAGCTGTTTTAGTGTGATGGGGATGGCTTGATCCAAAATGCAGATATTGGTGTGTGTCGGTTGGTTTATAGTAAATATCCGTATTTAAGCTGGTATTATCCTTTGTTACAAGAACATCGAGGAATGGCATTTGCAAATCATCTGTTTCCATCGTGAATTTGATATCCGAATTCATTTGGTTAAGTAGATCATAAAACCCCGTTAGTTTATCGACATCCTCCTCCCATAAGATAAAACAATCGTCTAAAAATCTTTTCCATTTAGACCGTATTTTGTTTGCAGATTCTATCCCCCACAACGTACACAGTTGATCATGTAATTTATGTTCTAGATAACCAAGGGTTAATGTTGCATAGGTAGGTGCGACTTTTGTCCCCATTGCTGTTCCCTTAATTTGGAGGTAATGATGGTCTGCAAACTCAAACGTATTGTTATCTAGAACTAATTTTAGAGCCTCTAGGATGAAGTCCCGCTGAAACCTGTTGTTTAGAACATCGGGATAATTTTCAGTCCAGAATTTGACAGCTAGCAATCCCAATTCTGTAGGAATATTTGTATACACACTTACAACATCCAGTGTGACAAGTTTGGTGTTAGAGGTGACATGAGTAGGTAAATGATTTATAAAATCAAGATCGTCTCTCACAAAGCTGGGTACTTTTTGACAATATGGTTTTAAAAGTATATCCAATAAATGACTCAGTCTTTGCGTTGAAGAGTTCGGTCCTCCTACAATTGGTCTGAAGCTTAAATCAGCGGGATCAGCACATGTTATACATATACTATTTTGCTCTTTTATGGCATCCTTTATAATTTTAGACTTGTGCACTTTAGGTAAACCATAGAATTGACTCTCTCGGAATTCAAAGTTTGTCAGGTAGTCCTTTTCCTTATCTGTTAAACCCTCAGATAGTGGTCCATATACTAAGTTTTTTATTTTTGTAATTGTTTTCTTCTCATGACAGTTGCGCAATTTTTCATAAAAATTATTGTCTTGCAACATTTGTAAAATTTTACTTTTGTAAAAATCCTTATTCATAAGGACGACTCCGCCTCCTTTATCGGCCTCTTTGATTATGATGGTAGGGTCATCGCTGAGGTTTTTAAGAGCCTTTTCTTCTTCCTTAGAAAGGTTTGGTTTAATAGTCCTGGGTTTATTTGGGAAGTGAATATTTTCCAATGTGTCGCAAACAGCATCCAAAGTTTTATTTCTTCCTCGTTTTGGGTTAAACTTGGATTTGTTTCTTACAAGGTCTGTTTCTTTTGCGTCTGTAGACTCGGAATCAGATTCACTGGTATCACTGTCATGAAAATATTCACGTAGCCTGAGTCGCCGGGTATAAGCTTTTATATCCGTTTTAAGCTCTTGATTATTTACTTGAGGCGTAGGTGTGTATTTTAGACCCTTAGACAGTAACTTGATTTCGGAATCCGTTAGTTGTCTATGGGAAAGATTAAATATTTTTGGTTCCATCTTAATTACATTCTTGGACGTGTCCCCGGCATTGCTGTCACTTATAATTGTGGCATTTGATTTTTGTATCTTTGACCTTGGTTCATTTTGCCTCCTCCTAAAAAAATACTTGTGTACCCCTCTTCCGATGTATGTTGTTTTTTCGTTTCTGTAAAAGTTTGGTGGTTGTTTATTTGTACCATTTCCTCGGTGATTTTTATGCTTACCGTTATTGTCCCGATTCTGTATGTCTCTGTGCTGCTTAGGAAATGGTCGGTTTTGTGAAATGGTTGAACGAGAACTGTAACTCATGTGTTTAGAGTTCTCCTGTTGATTCATCCTTTTATATTTTCGTTTCCCCGAAAATGTATTCATTGCTTTTGTTGCATTTTCCATAGGAAGATCCACAGTTTCTGTAGAATTATTCGTTGAGTTGTTTCTAACGGCGGACGCGTAACTTTTCCTAGAAACTTGTCTGTTGGACAATTGCTGTAGTCTTGTGTTTTTGGGTTTAGTAAGTTCCTTACCGTAATTCTTTTCATAATCCAAAAGCCAGGTTTCTGTATATCTCCATCTGTTGTATGAGATTTGTTCCTCCTTTAGGCATTCAGATTTCCACATATCTTGAAGTATTTCTAATATTCTGCCATATGCTTTAGTTTTCAGTATGCGTTCCATTTCTAGGTCAATGGACATAACTTTTTTATGGTTGTTTTCTGCCCTCATCCTGAGTAGCTGTATTTCCCCTATCACACGGTTCTTAGCTGTCTCAATTCTAACATTTGTTTGTTCTACTGGTTCTCCCCGAATTGGCTTTTATGTCATCACATGTCCTGGATGCAAGGAATATTATATTGGTGAAACCGGCAACACTCTCCGTGCCCGTGTACGTGTACATAAGCAACACATTAGTACACCCGAATACAGACAAATTCAATTAAGTTCGCACCTGGAAGCGTGTGGTAAAAAACAATTCAAAATTTTCCCTTTCTATAAACTCAGTTGTGCCACTGATATCCAGAGACGGGAAAAAGAAAAACATTTTACTAGTATTTTTCAACCAAAACTTAATAGTGTTTTATAAATTACTTGTGATTTCCTCGTACTTTTGTCATATTGTATCTATGACGTCATAATAGACATTTAACGTTCCGCTTAACATGACGTCATAATCACTGTTACTATGATACTATTGTAAGCTTCTGAAGATTGAAAAATGAAAGCGCTAAAGCTTAACTGAGGATTTTTGTGTTTTCTTTTTTACCTTTTTTATATATATATATATATATATATATATATATATATATATATATATATATATATATATATAAAGCACTAAAAATGACCAACGACACGAACAATAAAAATTGTCAAATTTTCGGGACGCCCTGTCCCTTCCTCAGGACAAAGAAAAAAAAGTTAAAAAGTCATAAGAACAAAGGAAAAATAGAAACAAAAACAACTAGCACTACTACTAAGCTACTAAACACTAGATATTTACATACTTAATAAATTACATGTTGAATTCGAAATTTTTAAGAACAATAATAAAGAAATCCGGACCGCTATGAAATGCGTCCGGTATATCGGGTATACTCGGGTGAAGTGCGATTTACATAATTGAACGAATTAATTATTAACAGCTATTGATGAGATGGCAGGACATGACAGGCAAAACCTATTACGCTACAAGGAGAAAGACAATAGCGGTAGGGTCCCTCTGGTAACCACATACCATCCCGTCCTTAAGAACCTTAGCGGTATCCTTCAAAAGAACCTACCAATTCTCCATTCAAACAAACGAATGGCAGAGGTCTTTAAGGAACCCCCATTGGCTGCATACAGACGCCCAAGGAACCTGAAGGACATGGTAGTAAGAACCAGACTGGACAACCCATTACCTAACGGGGGCTTTAAAACTTGCTCTGACAGAAGATGTCTTCTTTGTAAGCACAGTACTGACACAGACAGTTTTAACAGCCCCGTTACAGGCCGCAGATACAAAATACTAGGGAATTTGTCCTGTCATACTGACAACTGCATTTATCTCATCAGTTGCAAAGTTTGCTCCAAACAGTATATTGGTGAAACAGGAGATCTCCGCAGGAGAGTCAATAACCACCGTTCGACCATTAGGACCAAAAAACTCTATGAACCCGTTGGGGAACATTTCAACCTTGAGGGTCACAAATGGGAGGATATGACAGTAGTGGTGATTGACCATAACCCAAGATGGACAGATGCTCAGAGAAAAAGCAAAGAAAAGTTCTGGATGCACAGATTGAAGTCATTCCGCCCTAATGGTATTAACAAACTAAATGACTTCACCAGAATGAACGTAAACTAGACCCAATTCCTGACGATACTAAACAAGATTATTCTCTCAATTTAGTGTAAACTCTACAGTCAATTTGCGTCACCAACTCTCGAACAACCCACATAGCTATGTATTGCTTTCGCCTTTGTTAATTATTTTTTCCCGGTATTAAGTCTTTAAATATTTCAAAATTTATAATGGATCATAATTCATATGTTTAAATATCCCTGCCATCTTATTTTTCTTTGATTATTCTTTATTAAGTAAAGTTACGCCATTTTGAGAGAATGAAACAATGTACGATTTACTGATTGTCGTAATTAATTAGCATAATTAATTCGTTCAATTATGTAAATCGCACTTCACCCGAGTATACCCGATATACCGGACGCATTTCATAGCGGTCCGGATTTCTTTCTTTATTATTGTTCTTAAAAATTTCGAATTCAACATGTAATTTATTAAGTATGTAAATATCTAGTGTTTAGTAGCTTAGTAGTAGTGCTAGTTGTTTTTGTTTCTATTTTTCCTTTGTTCTTATGACTTTTTAACTTTTTTTCTTTGTCCTGAGGAAGGGACAGGGCGTCCCGAAAATTTGACAATTTTTATTGTTCGTGTCGTTGGTCATTTTTAGTGCATTATATAAATTTCCATCGTGACCTTGTATATACTTGATAGATCCGACATTTAGGATATACAGTGTTGTTGGTATTTTAGTGCTTTTTATATATATATATATATATATATATATATATATATATATATATATATATATATATATATATATATATATATATATATATATATATATATATTTTTTTTAAACCCACTTCCGCCCCAGACCGGGGTTCAACTCTCTCGACCTTCGGAATCTGTTTCCTAGCAGTGCAGGAACAGCGCGCTAGACCGCTCGGTTATCTAGGCAAGTCAAAAAAACTTGCTTTCGATGCCGATGGGAATCTCGCGGGGCTGCCCTACACTACACGGTCATTGAGAATAGAAGTGAGATAGAGTTATTTTGACATTAGTTTAAACAGAGGATTGTTACCATTACATGTTGAAATGAAATTAATTATTATTTATAAAGCACATTTTACAACAACTCTTAAAATAACATAACATGTATTTAACTTCTAAAAACTCGTCTATACTTTTTCTATGAACTCATTTTCATTTACTTACTTCTTAATTGTTTAAATGATATTTTTTTGCATTTGTTAGACTATTTTGTCCATTGCTCTCTAATCTCAGAATTGCTTCCTTTCTTTTTACTACTTAAAGCTGACATGAACTCTTAAAAAGGCATTAGTTTTGAATTCTTTGTACGACTTACTACATTCCTGTACGCCCTTGTCCGCCATATTTCTTCGATTCCGCCATATTTTATCGAAGATTTTTGGCCACCCGTACCTGCTATATATAGCCTTGTAGAATTGTTTCACTTGAGTGATTTTCTAGCCTGGCTGTCGACATGTACACATCTCCGATAGCATAGTTTTTAGAAGTCCATAGACTGACCAAATACATGTTTGAAAAGTAAGAATTCAACAAAAAAATAGAACTAAACCGAGAATTAAATTATTTTTGAATGCATTTGCTGCAATATAGAAAATACACTAACACAGAATACATTCATGTATAGCAACAATCCATGCAGGTCGAGAAAACGCGTCAAACGCAGTGATAAAACATTTACCTGAATATACTGCTCTTGTTACAGGGATGTGCAAATGTCGAAAGATTTATCCTATTTTACTTTTATTGAAAAATGCATCTCAGAAGTCATGTAATCCATTGCTAACTCAACAGTAAAAGATGCTTGGACACACGTGGCCCATGCCGATCATTTTATTTGGTCAGGGAAAATATCAAAGGTTGAAAGCTCAGTGGGGTTGATTGAAAAAAATGCAAGTAATTTTTTCAAAACTAAACATTACTCTTGTCTGTAAATGTTGCAAATAGAATTTATGATTACATGATTTAACTTCATTTAATTTATAATAAAGCATGCATTATTACGAATCATTCACCTTTTGAAGATATTTTCCTGTGATAGGAGGGGGGGGGGGGGGGTAATAAAACATGCATATTAACACTCTCATAAAAATAATTTAAGAAAAACGTCTGAAACAGATTGATATCTTTATGATTAATTATTATTAAATAAATACTGTGTATTTGCTTTATTAGACCTAATATAATTTGATTTAAAGTTATTTATAATTTTATGCACAATGAATGAAAACATACCCCACGCTCCCCCAAGAGTCGAAGTGCTGAAATTCCCATAAAAAAATAAAGGAATCGTAATTTCCTTGTTATATGCACATCTATGCACATTGTGTCCTAAATATCTGCAAAGTTTGACGAAATTGTGTGCAGCGGTTTATGAGGAATTGCGCTGACAAACTGCTCATCTTTATAATCAAGACATGGCCAAAATCTAAATGTAAAAGTGCGGAAATTCCCGAAAAAATGAATTCGGAATTTCCTGGTGTTGTGCAAACTAGACACACATTGACTCCTATAAATATCTCGAAAGTTCGACAAAACTCTGTGCAGTGGTTTATAAGAAGTTGCGCTGACCAAAAAAAAAAAAGGACTGACTGATGGGTCCAAAACATTATACCTCACGCAACTTGTTGCGAGGGGTATAATAAAAGAGTTTGATTCTGTGGTACAATGATAATGAAAATAAAATTTAATGTGAATTAAATTTCTATACATAAATAATTAATGATTACTAGTAAAAGCAGATAGAAAGAGAGAGCAAACCCCCCGTGAAAATTCCACATTTTACCTACAATTAGCTTTTTAAAAATTCTCTTGTCTGTTGTCCAGGTCCAGGTTCGACTCGTACCTTTGAGCATAGGTGTCGGAACCGGGGGGTGGCTTTTTTACAAATATATACTTAGTATAGACATTGAGCATTGCTGCGTAGGTTTAGCCTCACTCCCCCCCCCCCCCACTTTCCACTGACAAGTCGCAGTATAGATTAAAAAAGAGGAAAGTGTTGGTGTTTGGAGAAAAATTTTGTTACTGAAGTTCGAACCTATCTCTCCCCCCCCCTTTCCCCCACACGAAATAGGATATTTGTGTTTTGGAAAAGGATACGAGGGGTTATCAAAAGGTTCGTGGACTGGCACAATAAAATTAAAACCGCTTTAGGTATAGTAATGAATTTTAAAATATTTAGTTAGCGTCATCTTTTCTATCTATAGAAAAAAAACACAAATCAAAAATTTAAATTAAAAAAAAATTAATAATGTTTTTGTAAGCAATGGTTTGTCTAGGCGGCGCAACCTCGAAAATGACGTTTTAAGCCCTCGGTATTACTGTGGAAAACTCCTTTGTTATGAACATCTGACATCAAATAATATAATTAATTCAAGTTTTTCATGGGACGGTATTAGTCCGTAAAATTTGCAATTTTTACATCATTCGGTGAGTTGTATAAAATTTTATTGGACATTTTGTATGGAATGTCAAAACAATTAGGGCTTTAAAATGACGTCAAAAGGGGGAGGGGGTTCTTTTTCCAATATTCTATAAAGTTTTTCGCTTAAAAAAACTGTTATACACCTAGAAAATGTTTAATTTGGCTACAGGGAAATAAAATGCATCCAGAGGACTTGTTTTAATGCCAAAATAGATTCTGAGAGAAAAAGAATGAGCAGGTTCTGTCGATTTGTACTACAGATATGAAAAGTTAATCACGTCATAAAATGACGTTGGTTATTTGTGGTACATGTAGATATTGAACTTGAAAAGCAAACTGTGCTTGGCACAATCAAGCAAGGATCTCTCCCAATGTATAAATCCTTATGCAATATTATATGCATTGAAAGCAGCCTTCTATGACATTGTATATGCATACAAACAAGACGAGTTTAAGTCCTTATTCAAGTCCTTATTCAACTCCAGGAAACTTCATCAAGATAAGTGTACATGAGGAAGAAGAATTGGACTTTGAAAATATGACGTTTTGGGACATAAAATTAAATGACGACAGCGCCGGGTGATCGTATAATGTCGTTTTTATTTTATCATATTTTGGCAAATAATGAACGTATGAAGCTAAAAATTTCAACATTTCTCTATTTTTTGTTGTTTTATGTTCCTTATAAATTTTGAAAGCACAGATTACGCAGTATTAATTTTATAGCCTCAGTCCACGAACTTTTTGATAACCCCTCGTATTTCCCCTTTTTTTAAGCTTGTCAGAGTTTTTGAATGTATAAAAAAATTTCTTTGCACTTAGCCCCCCCCCCCCCCACTTTCAATTTGCTTCCGAGGCCAATGCGTTTGAGAAGGTATTTTAGAAAGTTTCCAATGTACCCATTCCTGTGATGTATATTTCACGTTTATTATATCCCCCGCTTGAAAAGTGGGAGGGTATGTAGTAATAGTTATGTCCGTTGTCGCATAATATTTGGTCCGCCTCGTTTAAAGGTCCGGCCGGACCAAATACGGTAACATATTAGGTCCGCCTGGCTCTATAAGAAAAGGTCCGCCCTCGGCCTATTATACAAATTGTATGCCTGTGTTCATTCGATATTAATTGAAGAACTACTGTTTTAAAATTAATTGAGGATATAAAGTCGTATTAATAGCTAGTGTTTCCTCCAAGAGAATGTAGTAAACAATAAGTAAGAAATTATTACATAAATAATCATGATAATATATTTATTAAAGAAATGTATAGATTTATTGATCGAGTTTCCTGTCGGGAAGATGGGACAGGCTTATTTTGTCGTTTATATACACTGGTATCAACATTATCATTTAAAAATAATATTAAGAATACAAATGTACATACATTTACCTTCACCACCTGTTTACTGGCAGATTAATCAGTATGCAATGAACAGATGAATATTCGTAAGTCCAACACAAATCATTCAGTTACACTCTCTTTCCAATAAGTACACGATAAACGTCCGACTTCCACTCGCAAAAAAAAAATCACATCATTCAAAATATATTTCTTTATAGTATTAATAAAAAAATCTGTCATTCTTTACGTTTAATATTGTTGTCAATAAGTGGGGGGTCACTGTGACAGGGGTTTATGTCACGGTCTTCTACCTTACACCCGTTATTGTAAAAACAACATGCCTGCGGATTGGGCAATTAGGGGTTAGTCTATAATTGTCTCGTTTGAGAAAACCTTAAGTACCATATCCCCTGTGTTTTTATAAGTTAACACCGTTTCTTACCTATTCAAAGGCTAATAATTATATCTTCTAGATCTCTGCATTTCATTTCCTGAATTTTGCATTGCGTTTTCCGACAATTTTTGTTATTATTTCGGAATCCGACATTTTTATTTTCATTTATTATTTTTTTTCTTCACATTTTTGGATTTTTTAAAAGATACCTTTATGGCACTTTAAGGTTAACATATATAACAAAGATGGAAATAGATTTTTAACAGGGTATTGTATATATGTATTATATAATATTATTTATGACGGAAGTATGACTTTTTTTCATTGCCGAAAAAAATACTGACATAAATTTGACAAATGTCGGAGATAAAAACTTTTAAAATGTAAAAACTGTCGGAAATGAAAAGTTAATTTTTTTTCTAAATTCCGGAAATGAAATGCGGCCCAATAAATATTACTCCAGGACAAGGTAAATGTGCATTACTTGGCGAAATCAAACTAAAGTCGATAGATTGCTGGATTTATAAATGCCATTATTATTCATATTTAATATACATGTCGCTCATATAAAATTTATGTGCATTAATAATATATTTATACTTATGTCTCTCGCTTTCAATAAAAATCTGAACATTTTATACGCTCCTCCTAAAGTTTTTTTTTTTTGGCGGGGGGGGTAGTAAAATCACGCGGATACGTGTCAAAAAAATAAAAAATATTAAAGGATACCGGTATTGTACATATATATCCTACATTTTTCCCCCCAGCTTGAGTTTAAAGACACCCCAATTTCAGAAGCCTGGCATACTAGAATTTCCCGTTAGCATCTAACAAACAACCCCGACTTGATTTTCCACCAGAGAAATACTGCTTCAGTACAGGTTTTTTTCTCCCTTTCCACTGCTTTACGAGCTATAGGGAGAATTTTTTCAACCAATACATATTAAAGAGAAACTTAAAACGCATACAATTTTTTTTAAATAAATTAAATAGAAATGGTCTTTTAATATCATGACGTATCAAAAACTTCGTTGTAGATACTTGGTTAACGTTAGATTTTTCTATAACTGATTTCTTTTCATCATCGGCCACAGCAGCGGCCGATCTATTTGTGATTGTGTTAGAAAACGCACATGGGGAAATGAGATGTTCTTTTTTTTGTATTAGTTCAGTAAAATAATTTTTAAATTATAACGTGTAAAATCATGAGTATAATATTTTTAAAAACTGTTTTAAACTAAGTATTAATTGTTGTTAATTATGTTTCAACTTCATAGTCATTTCTCGTCAGATAATTGACAATTTATGGTTATGCAAAAAAGAGTTTACAATAGGTACTCCCTGACTTGGGAGTGTGTAAGATATGGAAGAAAATCGTCATGATTTTCCGGATAATAATGAAAAATTATTCCAAAGATTTCCATTTAAAACATAAAGATATCTGAAATACAGAGGGCGGACCTTTTCTGATAACTGCGTTTTAAGGTCCGCCCCGTCTCTTTCTCGTGTTTTTAAGCTACGAAAATAAACCCTGTCCAAAAATTTCTATTTATGACATGAAGATATCTGAAATACATGCAGAGGGCGGACCTTTTCTGATAACTGCGTTTTAAGGTCCAAAAATTTCTCTTTATGACATGAAGATATCTGAAATTTAAAGGGCGGACCTTTTCTGATAACTGCGTTTTAAGGTCCGTCCTGTCCCTTTCTCGTGTTTTTAAGCTACGAAAATAAACCCTGTCCAAAAAATTCCCTTTAAAGCATTAAGAAATCTGAAATCTGATAACTGCGTTTTAGGTTATGTCCCTTTCTCGTGTTTTTAAGCTACGAAAATAAACCCTGTCCAAAAATTTTCCTTTAAAACATAAAGATATCTGAAATACAGAGGGCGGACCTTTTCTGATAACTGCGTTTTAAGGTCCGCCCTGTCCCTTTCTCGTGTTTTTAAGCTACGAAAATAAACCCTGTCCAAAAATTTCTCTTTAAAACATGAAGATATCTGAAATACAGAGGGCGGACCTTTTCTGATAACTGCGTTTTAAGGTCCGCCCTGTCTCTTTCTCGTGTTTTTAAGCTACGAAAATAAACCCTGTCCAAAAATTTCCTTTAAAACATAAAGATATCTGAAATACAGAGAGCGGACCTTTTCTGATAACTGCGTTTTAAGGTCCGCCCTGTCCCTTTCTCGTGTTTTTAAGCTACGAAAATAAACCCTGTCCAAAAATTTCTCTTTAAGACATGAAGATATCTGAAATTTAAAGGGCGGACCTTTTCTGATAACTGCGTTTTAAGGTCCGCCCTGTCCCTTTCTCGTGTTTTTAAGCTACGAAAATAAACCCTGTCCAAAAATTTCTCTTTAAGACATGAAGATATCTGAAATTTAAAGGGCGGACCTTTTCTGATAACTGCGTTTTAAGGTCCGCCCTGTCCCTTTCTCGTGTTTTTAAGCTACGAAAATAAACCCTGTCTAAAATTTTCTCTTTATGACATGAAGACATTTGAAATATACAGGGCGGACCTTTTCTGATAACTGCGTTTTAAGGTCCGCCCTGTCCCTTTCTCGTGTTTTTAAGCTACGAAAATAAACCCTGTCCAAAAATTTCTCTTTAAAACATGAAGATATCTGAAATACAGAGGGCGGACCTTTTCTGATAACTGCGTTTTAAGGTCCGCCCTGTCTCTTTCTCGTGTTTTTAAGCTACGAAAATAAACCCTGTCCAAAACTTTTCCCTTAAAACACAAAGATGTCTGAAATACAGAGGGCGGACCTTTTCTGATAGCTGCGTTTTAAGGTCCGCCCTGTTCCTTTCTCGTGTTTTTAAGCTACGAAAATAAACCCTGTCCAAAAATTTCTCTTTAAAACATGAAGATATCTGAAGTACAGAGGGCGGACCTTTTCTGATAACTGCGTTTTAAGGTCCGCCCTGTCTCTTTCTCGTGTTTTTAAGCTACGAAAATAAACCCTGTCCAAAAATTTCTCTTTAAGACATGAAGATATCTGAAATATAAATGGCGGACCTTTTCTGATAACTGCGTTTTAAGGTCCGCCCTGTCCCTTTTTCGTGTTTTTAAGCTACGAAAATAAACCCTGTCCAAAAATTTCTCTTTAAACATAGAGATATCTGAAATAAAGGGCGGACCTTTTCTGATAACTGCGTTTTAAGGTCCGCCCTGTCCCTTTTTCGTGTTTTTAAGGTACGAAAATAAGCCCTGTCCAAAAAATTCCCTTTAAAACAAAGAAATCTGAAATACAGAGGGCGGACCTTTTCTGATAACTGCGTTTTAAGGTCCGCCCTGTCCCTTTCTCGTGTTTTTAAGCTACGAAAATAAACTCTGTCCAAAAATTTCCTTTTAAGACATGAAGATATCTGAAATTTAAAGGGCGGACCTTTTCGGATAACTGCGTTTAAGGTCCGCCCTGTCTCTTTCTCTAGTTTTTTAAGGTGCGAAAATAAACCCTGTCCAAAAAATTCCCTTTAAAACATAGAGATATCTGAAATACAGAGGGCGGACCTTTTCTGATAACTGAGTTTTAAGGTCCGCCCTATTTCTTTCTCTAGTTTTTTAAGGTACGAAAATAAACCTGTCCAAATCTTTTTGTTTACGTCATGAAGATAACTGAAATACAGAGGGCGGACCTTTTCTGATAACTGCGTTTTAAGGTCCGCCCTGTCCCTTTCTCGTGTTTTTAAGCTACGAAAATAAACTCTGTCCAACAATTTTCCTTTATGACATGAAGATATCTGAAATACAGAGGGTGGACCTTTTCGGATAACTGCGTTTTAAGGTCCGCCATGTCTCTTTCTCTAGATTTTAAGGTACGAAAATAAACCCTGTCCAAAAATTTCCCTTCATAACATACAGATCTCTGAAATACAGAGGACGGATCTTATATATTATGCTGCGCTTTAAGGTCCGTCATGTCACTTTCTCTGATTCTTATGCTATACGAAAATAAACCCCGTATAAAATTTCCTTTGCAATGAGCAAAGAGCACCTTTTACCAAAATTATCTAAATGGAATGAAGAGTAGTCATATCCAAATAAAATTATTCAAAAGTTGTTTTCTGGTTAAGGGTGGTCTTTGGCAACAAATTGTCATCGTTAGGTGGATACCTCAATATTAATTATATATTCCATAAAAACTGGATAATTTTCATATTTATCATATGAGGGAACTATTAACATTGGCATATCATTGTTGTGTGATTTGGTTTTATGCATGTATAAACTAAGATTGTATAACAAAATTTAGGTAAAGCAATGTAATTAAAAAAAATCACTAGTAGTGTCTAGGCTAAAATGCCTATCAAATGCATTATGGCTCTTTCTCTCTTCTGGTATTTAATAAACGTTTTACGGGTTGGGTGAGGTTGGGGGGGGGGGGGGGGGGTCTGCCAAAATTAAAATTAAAAAATACTTCATACACAACATATGAAGAGGGTCAGGTTATGCAATCCTGGATCCAACTGTAAACAAATGTATGCTTTATTTTTTTTTCCTTCTATTTTTGAATAATGCTGAACTTATAAAAACTTTCCCCCTCAATTAATCCTTTTCATGGCCCCTGATAAATAATTATAAACAATTTTTCGCAAAAGGCTCCATGTCGGTTATAATAGAAAATAATTTACATTTATTTCAAAAAGAATCATTAATTTTATAAAATTATACAATCAGCTTAAGTTTTTGGTCTGAGTCGTAAGTTCTTTTGTAAAACAATCCCCTGATATATATGTTTTTCCACATTGTGTGAGCTGTTTTAGTCTTGAACAGAACATTACAATCATGTATTTTGTTTCTGCAGTAAATGTAAATAGAGATCGAATTCAATATTAGGTTATATTTTACACTATCCACGAATAAAGGACCATAAAGGACCAAAATATGATTATAAACAGAAAACAAAAGGTATATGTAAAGACTACTGGAAACCAGAGAATTACATGTACCCTTTATCGATCTTTCATGTAGTATTAAACTCCACACTTGGGATAAGGAATTTCTTTAAATCATATAAGTCGTTTTTTTTTTTTTAAGTTAAGACTAACAAAATTAAAAAGATCTTTCTTTTATATACAGAGAGAACCGCTTCATTTCATTTCCGACATTTCGTTATTTTATTTCCGACAATTACTCTTTTTTTCCCGACATTTATTTCTTTTCATTTCCGGAATTTTTGCTAGGTACCTCTCCGGCAATTTAATGTTTAACAGGTGCATGTACGTAGAAAAGGAATTTTGAAAAAAATTATCATACACAACATTTTTAATATAAAAATTTTGTATATACATGAAGCACTAAGTCTAGTTAACAGAATTTTTTTCATTCATTTTGTTCACTAAATTAAATGTCAAAGACTGCGCCGAACTTATGTCCAAGACATTTGATTTACTAAACAGTCTATAATTTATTCTTTAAAATTTTCCATTACCGAAATTTAAATCAATTGCGTTTCATGTATAGATATCAGAGATTTAAAACAATGACCGATTCTTATCGACTCGGAATTTAAATATCAGACACAGTTTTAATTCAATTAGTTTGAATTTAACTAATAGAAACGTCGGTATATTTAAGTTCAATATCGGTAAAAATTTTAATTTGAACATAAATATCAAATCTCATGTAAATTATTATACGCTTAATCTAGTATTTTTAAATTTTAGCTCAGATTATGATACGCCATATTTAGCTTTAAATATTCAAATAAAGACTATACGATTATACTTATTATAAATGTCGCAGTTTTGAAGTGTACGCATGAATATTTTGTTCCTTAGCATAATTTATTAATTTAAAAACTTCAAATCTATTGATATATAAAGCTAACACATGACCATTAGGTTCACCCAACATTTTGACCATTCAATGACAGCGCCATCTGCCGCGGACTATACCTGTGGGTACCTGTCAGGTAAACAAATACGTCACACCCCATTGTTTTATTAGCTATACACACCGACAGATTTCACACCTTTAATCGCCCTAATTTACACAAAGAAAATTCTAAGGAAAAACAAACACTTGCACAATAATTGTGGCATTATTTTTAAAGAAATTATGGTCCTAAACGGCAATGCTCAAAGCACACTAAACGAGTAGATTCTTTTCTAGAGATACGTGTATGTTGTACAAAAAATAAAACACAATAGGGTAAATCCATCTTATCATATAGTATAAACCGATTCTCTTTAATATCATGTGTTAAAGTCAAGATTAAAACATTTTGCACCATCCGGACCTTAAAACGGACCTTAAAACGTAATATGGGGGACCTTTAAACAAGGCGGACGACATCGACACCGTCCGTCGGTTGTTTACGCTTTGGGTACCGATCTCTTATCCGCAAATCCTCTTATACCACTAAGTGAAATTTAATAAAACTTTCACAGAATCTTAGCTTTATTTACAGATTACCATTCGTGCACCTCCTATTTTACTTTTTGATCCGACATTATTTTGGGTTTAGTGACAACAGCAAAATATGAACTTCGCCATTACAACATATGGGAGGCGGGGGTATCATTTAGTGAGCTCATTGCTCACAATACCTCTAGTTTCTCTTTCAATTTGGCCGTTTGGATTAACTGTCCAAATTAAAATTATTATTCAATTTATGAAATTTCAACATCCCGCCTGAAAAAAAATCCTTGATCTGTCCTAAGGGTTAATAAATGGTACAGCACAAAGTGCGTAGGATCTTATACCTATTATTGCCCTAAGGGATGGTTACAGAGAGAGAGAGAGAGAGAGTTCAGTATACAAAAGAGTAAATAAAAATTATCCGTATTCAACCAGTGTCAAGAATCCCTACCCTAGCTTTTAAAATTATCTCCCAAATACTCCTACAGAAATTATTTTTATATAAAAAAAATAGCTAGACTATCAGGCAGGGATACTGAAATCTCGAAAGACTCTCTATAACAACATAATTATAAAACATTTATACATTCCTCAAAATGCGCACACTTTGTGGTCGGAGTGACACATTTAAAAAAAAATTTCATAATTGAATTCGGCAGAGATGTCTGTCTTCCAAGAATATTTAGATAACGGTCATGTCAATTATTTTTGCACACCCCCCCCCCCTCCCCAGCCTAAAAAATCAAATGCCTAAATGCCAGTCTGAACAGGGGATGGCATTTCTTCGTGTGTTTGTGTGTTAAAGAAGCATGATAGATCTATGTACACATAAAAAAATTTATTCTGGTTAACTGCTTTTAAGATTTGAAGTAAATAATTATCGTACATCAAATTACTTGGTTTAGATTTGAGATTAGTACTAAAATAATCAGTTATAATTGACAAATGAATTTTGCGACGCAAACCAACTGCAGACTATATACATGACTTTGTATAGAATGTATATTAGAACTACATGTAGATAGACAATTCACAATTATAGCACAATTATACCTCCCCCCCCCCCCTTTCAGCCGCGCAAATATCAAATAACTTCTCTTTCCACTTGTGATATTTTCCCTGACCAAAATCTGATCAGCACGGACTAAGTGTATGGACGTGCTAGTCTGTACAGAGTAATGACAGTGTGTTTACTATTGAGCTTTTGTGGAGTTTATTTCTTTTTTGTGATACATATTTCAATAAATGGAATTCATGGTGTATATCACTTGACTTGTGCACATCTTTGAACCGATGCAGTAACCTTATTACCAGGTATGGGTACGTTTACAGCGTTCGAGGCGTTTTCTCGATATGCACCAATTGCATAGGGGCTGCAAATCAAAGACGTTGGTTGTTTTGTTCCATTCAAATGATATAATTTCAAAATGTGTTTGCAGATTTTACTGCTTTTTATTTCAAGTTTATTCTGCATAAATTGGCGCACTGTAAAAATACGTACTCGTGCATCTAAATTTCTCACCAAACTTGCATTTTTTTTCTTTTGATTCAAATCAGTAATTATTCAGAAATATGATTATTGTGTTGTTTACTGTGGTTTTGAAATGTCTTGATCTCGTCATGTGTTCTCATATGCTTTACCATCGGAGATGTGCACAAGTCTATACCCAAACCAAAAAATCATTCAAGTGTAAACAGGCGCATTGGGGGTATATATCGTTACAATGAGACAAGGTATCTGAAAGAAATATGGCGGAGTGCTGCGATAGTTGGTATAAAACAAGTCGTACATACGAGTAGATGAACATAATGCGTTTTTAAGAATTCATGTCAGCTTTAAACTCCAATAATTTACTTTTTAATGCTTCATGTACATGTATTTCAATATCTATTTCTTCTCCATTTGCTATTGTCTCCAACAACTTGATTTTGTGTAGTAATGTTTAATATTCTTGGTATCCAAGAGAAAGATCATATCACAAGGAATACACCTGTGAAATATGAAAATCCTGGGACTGACTGTACAAAAGTTGTGACCAAGGTGGGGCAAAGTCTAATCTAGAATACGTATCTGTTTTTAGTATGATGGACCTATTCAATGTACAAGGTTAAATAGCATTCCTTTTGTTATAGTAAGAATAGAGCTTAAAGACCCAATTTTTTTACCGTACGGTTACCTGAGGAGGGGGAGTGGTCAAAGTAACAGTGGTGTTATTTACCTGGAGACCCCCAATACCCAAGATGTCAAAAATCTATATACACGTTGCATTACACAGGAAGTCTGTGTTTGGAAATCAGGGTCAACATTACGTGTTTCGTGTCTAAATTTGAGTGAAACTACTTGAAATAATTGAAATATTTCAATATAAAATTTATTTATAAATACTTTTAGCGATATCTAATGAAGAAAAAAATTATAAAGAAATATCGTTTTTATATATATTTTTTTTTTAAAAAGACAAATTAAAGAAAAGAACACAGAGTAAAACTACAAAGTAAACATATCTATTTTTAATTAAATTTGTGTAAATATCAAAATAAAAAAAATAAAATATTCCATTCATAGGTAGGCCTATCCGTCATGTAAACATGTACAATGTACCGTAACGCGATAGGAATATTGCCAACGTTCTGATCAACAATAGTGTCGAAAATATTAACCATTTCCGGGTGTTCGTGTGTTTAAAAAAATTTTTATTGTTTGCAAGATTTCTTTTCTACTTTTAAGAATTGATCTTTGGCTGTATATATTCACTTTTTAATTTCGAATATTGGGTATTGACAGATGTTAGGAAATTCGAACTAAAAAGTTATAATCTCTAAACTCCTAGCTGTTTCTTAAATTTCAGAACTTGACAACGGAACATGGTATAGATTGTATTCATATATACGTAGATAAAACAGGGGATAAATAATTGTGTATCCGTTGTATCCTGTTTTTGGGCTAAATATCTTTTCTTATTTATCATATTCCAATTTTAATGACAAATAGCGTTTCTGTGCACGGACTGCTCTAAATTCTCAGCAGATATCTTGGACGACATATCGCCTAAAATACAATATAGCCGTTGGGATATTTTTTAAAGCCATGTTTTAATTATCTACTCTCAATTGTTTTTTCAAATAAAATTACTAACAAGTTTTTTTTTCACCGCGTGTTTACAAGGCTGGTACATGAAAGTGTTTGACGCGCGTGACCAGGCAATCGTTTTAAAGGAAAAAAACTCAGACTATCAGGTAGCACGGGAGCGGCCTGTCAATAAAATCAGTAGCTATTGTTTTTTTAATGATTGACAGGCGGTAAATTATTGATCTTGAATCAGGTAAATTTTGGGGGCTTAACATAAAATTGGGTGTTTAACCTTGGAATTGGACTTGAATTGAAAAAAAAAAAACTGTGCCATAAGTTAACCTATGTGGGCATCATTGTTTCACAATGCAATACTCTCAGAATGCTGTTAAAATGCTACACCTTTGAGATCTTAAATTATGATTTTATAACAATTATAACAATTATAGTCTGAATTCTGAGTGGATTTACACTGTACCTTAGTTTTTTAATTATGTATTGTAAACCAACGTTAAATTTGGGGCTAAAAAATTCGCGAGTTTCTCTTTATGCAACTTATTGATTTGTTATGCAACATACATTTAATGTCACTATATGAAATATAAATTCGTTTTCCCCCCAAGCACTTTATAGCCTGGTACAAAAAAATATGGAGATAACGAACAGTAGTCAAGCTCAAAGTCCATTAAACAATATATAAAATAGGAGCAGGGCAAACAAGGACCTCCCAAACATCAGAGGTGGGATCAGGGCCTGAAAGGGTGGCAGCCCCCACACCCCCTTTTGTTTCATGATGGAAATAAAAGGAAAAAAACCGTGTCAATTTAGGTACAAGTTTCTCTATAGTTTAGCGTAAATAATATGATGACGTAATATTTTAATAAGAAAAATAACTTTTCGTCTTTTATTACATTTTAGCCAGTATAAATTAGAAGGAATGGGCAATAAATTGAAGATTAAACTTTTTAAAGTGTGTGAAAATGGGTGATTGCAGGGAAACTGTATATGCGTGACTTTGCGTTAGAAATAGGATATGGTATATGGTATATGCGTTAAAATGCGTGACTGCATGGAAGAGGGTTTACTAGCGGAAAATTAATTTCAGCGAACCAAGTATTTTGTTTCGTATTTATAAAGAATGTTTCCTCAGTCGCGAAAATTAATCATTACGGATTGATTTCAATTTGACGAATTGCCAAAAAAAAGATGATACGAAGAGTACTTGGTGTACAGTATTGAAAAAAAATAATAGGAAAAAAGAATGCTTTGATGAACTAATACTTCAAAAATATTGCTTTATGAACAATCTTTCAGTCCAAAAATGAGTATGTTATAATGCCGCTATGCAATCTTGCAAAAATATTGTAGGATACATTGTCAAATAAAGAAAAATGCAAATAAAATCAAAGTGTTAAATACTTTTTATGATACAAATTTTAAATAACTTTGTCCATCACATTGCAATTGGAAGCCACGGAAAGAAAGTTGGCACACTAGGCAGTCGGCAGAGATCATTGACACGAAACAATTTAGGTTTAAATGTCCAAGCACCACGTTGTTCTTTTACATACATGTAGCTTATACAATGAACCCTGATACCCAATACATCATGGGAATGGATTTCTTATTAATTTTTTATTTGTAAATACTCAGTTCTTGTTTTAATTAAAAGGTGCCATGAAAAATAAATTATCAACCGGTATGCTGGATACACTTCAGTGGCGTAGCATCGTTTTTGAAAGTAGGTGGGCAGCCAGAGAAAATTTTTTTTTTTACTTACCTGAAAAAGTTTACAAGCAAAAAAAAAAAAAGAAGAAAAAAAGAAAAAGTTGCCCAAAGTCGAAAATCCTATTTCGTGGTGGGGTATAGGTATACTTTTTTTTCGCAGTTTCAACTACTTTTAGTACCAATTTTAATACTACATTTTCGGTATATCACTAAAAGTCTAAGGTGGGGGGGGGGGGGGCAACCAGGCTTTCAATTACTATAGTATAAGTAAGGTTTGGAAAAAAAGTGGGGGGGGGGGGGGCAGGAAAATGAAACTTATGTGGAATCATCCTGGGGTAGTGTAGATTCTAAATTGTTCTAATCATGACCCCCAGGGGTAGGGCGGGGCCACAATTGGGAATCAAAGTTTTACATAGAAATATATAGGAAAAATCTTTGAAAATCTTCTTCTCAAGGACCATTGGGCCAGAAAAGCTTAAACTTATGTGGAAGCATCCTGTTTTTGTGTAGATTTTAAATTGTTCTAATCATGACCCCCGGGGTAGGGCGGGGCCACAATGGGGAATCAAAGTTTTACATAGCTATATATAAAAAAAATTTGAAAACCTTCTTCTCAAGAACCACTGGGCCAGAAAAGCTGAAACTTATATGGAAGCATCCTGGGGTAGTGTAGATTCTAAATTGTTCTAATCATGACCCCCGGGGGTAGGGCGGGGCCACAATGGGGAATCAAAGTTTTACATAGAAATATATAGAAAAAATCTTTAAAAATCTTCTCCTCAAGAACCACTGGGCCAGAAAAGTTGAAACTTATGTGGAAGCACCCTGGGGTGGGTAGATTGTACATTGTTCAAATCATGACCCCCAGGGGTAAGGCAGGGTCACAATAGCGAATCAAATTTTTATATAAAAATATATAGCAAAAAATATTTAAAAATCTTCTCAGAACCACTGGGCCAGAAAAACTAAAATGAATGTGGAAGCATCCTGAGGTAGTGTTGATTCAAAGTTGTTTGAAATTATGATCACTGGGTATGTGGGGAGCCACAATATGTATTACATGGGGGAAATCTGGTAAAAAAAAAACAGAATGGTCAAAGATTCTCAGGTGAGCGCTGTGGCCCCTGGGCCTCTTGTTTCATATGCGATTATTTTGGCAACAGTTTACGATCCTAAACAAAATTACTCGGTCGCACGAATATTTTGTCGCTTCTGCTCGTGCGCCAATTGTGAAAGGGGCTTTACCAAACAACATCAGTTCCTACTGCTTTCTACGCCAACCATTCAGTTTACTGAAACCAACAACTCAGCGCTACGCATTTCAGTTCCCGGTGTTTTCTGAGACGAGGACGTCTCATTTTCCGAAGCGAGGGGGATTTATCACGGTGTGATATTTGATAAAACAATTTTAGTGACATGTTTAAGCTGACTTTGAAATATACTTTTAATTACTAGCAACTATAATTACTTTTAAAATCTTGAAACACTATAATTATGGTAATTACTGTGTAACCCAAAATATGTCATTTACTCAACATGTCATGAGATAT
>NW_026932468.1:0-52975 GCF_032062105.1 Saccostrea cuccullata | reverse complement strand
GCGGAAGGGAATTTTTGAAATGTATGAAAACATTTTAATTGAGTTTTGTAACGTCCAAAAACTCTGAAAATTTGAGCGAAATTCGTTAAGAAATGAGCGAGTTACGAGGTCTCAAAGTTGGCGTCTAGGAAAAAAAAAGAATAATAGGAATAATCTTAACCATCAGAATCAGTAGAAGGTCTTCCGCCTGAGCGGAAGACCTTAATTACCCGAACCAATTTCTATTCACCCAAGTTATGTTATATACTGATTCACTCTGCTGTTTCTGGATTGTCATTAAGGTCAAAGAAAAAATGCTAAATTTACTGTACTTTTTGTTTATTTTTTTATAAATCAGATATCATCAATATAAAAATGTTTAGATGGAGAAGAGAGAGAGAGAGAAGCTGAGAGAGAGATATCTTTCTGTCCACTATGTCAGCTTTGTGCCAGCTAATTTCAAACATGACTTAAAACATGGGAAAACAAGGTTAAAACTGTGATAATGGTTAGGAACATGCTAAATTTCCTCAAAAACATTTTGTGAAGGAACGAGAAATCATAAAAATCTTTTACTGTGAAAATAACAATAGTTAATGCGTTACTACTGAATAAGTGATATATAGTATATGGACATATATGTACACCCTATTGCTATCTTCTGGTGGGTTGGGATCAATTCTCATGGATAAACATTCCTTAATTCCTCCTTCATATGTCAGAGGCAGAAACAAGACCTTCCGGTTAAAACTAAAAGACAGCCTTCATTGATTTTTCAGTAACCAATCAGCCACAGATTGGTACATTCATTTCAGTGATCTCTCTATTGCCTTTCAGTCACATTTAAGGTTCCTCTCAGTCAAAATTCAGCAAACACATTTTCAACAACTTTCAGTGACTTTTCCGTTGACTTTCTGTGGCCTTTCTGTCGTTCTTCAGTGACCTTTCTGTCGTCTTTCAGTTACTTTGCATCCACCTTTCGGTGATTTTGCAGTCTCAATTCAGCGATATTTTTACTGGCTTATTAGTTTATAGTCAGATACATTTCCTTTGCAATATTTTGAATTAATTTATTACCCAGTCTGAACTTTTTTCTCGTGATAAAGTTCACGTACCTTAAACGGGTACTGACGGTTAGAAAAGGTTAAGTTGTCTTTAAAGTGCTTACTAAATTGTTAAACTGTGATACGCTGAAAAAATCAGTGATTAAAAAATGCCTAACTGATTATTATCATTTTATAAAATAAATGATACTAATTCAAAATGATTTAATTTTTATAGAAAGATTTAGAAAAGAAAAAGAAATTGAAAGGATAAAGTATAATGAACTGATAGTCGAATCAAAATTTGATTAAATGTCGTAAATGTTTGTCTTTTTTCTTTCTGTTATTCTCTTAATCAGTGATAAATATTCAATACTATAAGCTTGTACATGTATAAGGAATCAGTCAATCTGGAAAAAAAGTAATTTTCTATTAACGCTTAATATCATGATGTTGCTATGTCTGAACTTGATTAGTACATCGGAAGTAAGATCCATTTGAGCTTAAAAACTTCCCTAAGCTCAACACACTTTTCACAATAAAACTTAAAATTACCGAGTTTCAGTACGAGGCATAACCCTCATATTATTAAATATTCCACTTTAAAGGTGCCTATTCTCTAAAATCATTATCTTAAGATTTAGAACTCAATATTCTAAAAAGGAATCTGTTTATCAATTGTATGATGTTTTAATATATGTGATTTTGTCATAGGTATTTACAAATTAATTTATCAAGCTTTCTCTGATACTATTCGGTTAAAATTTTCAAATTGACTTCTTACAGATAAGTAGTTTTCTAGGTACTTTACACGTTTTTATTACTTGTCTGTCTTGGTTTTGTCGAACTGCAGCGCCGAAAAATGACACACTGCATTAAGAAATCATGCGAAAGGATTGGATAATAAAGTATTGTGTATCTTTCAACATAGTAAATTGTAGATATTTAAAAGAGAATTCTTTTACAATTATGACCTGAAACCTTGAAAGTTTGCGTTGAAAGGTACTTTCATGATGCTAGATTTCAGGAAAGTAACCTAAAAATGACAACTTTTTAACATGGAAAGTAGTCGAACAGATGAGCAATACTTCTTTCATCTTGTGCCTTACTGTAACATTAATGTACAGAAAATACAGAAATTACATGAACTGCACTGTTTTGTATGAAGGCAAGACAAAAGCATGCTTGAAAATGAATGGATACAAAGACGGTTGCATTTGACGAGAAACCATGAAAAAAAAAAAAAAAACATTTGGAAATTCTCATAATATATCACCTAAGAGCATATAAAAATCATACCAACTATTATATGAGAATTATGTTTAAAGTAATCGAATATGATCAAAATTAAATTATAAATCATTTTTGAAATATATTTTGTTGTCACGTTACAAAATTTACCATTATAACAATGTGACCTCAATTTGTGCGAAAAACAATGTGAGCTTAAAAAGTTCGTTAAGCTGTATATTAATATTTGTTTTCACAACGTATATTTTTGTGTATTGTTTTCTAATTGTGCTGAAATATATCTAAATATTTTTGTCAGTATAACACACCTGAATTAGACACTTTAAAATGTTTTGTAAGCACATTTTTGTTGTTTTTGCCACATTACTAGTATATCCTTAACATTTCAGTTGTTAAAATTCCACTTAATATTTACTCCTAAGTCATGGCCCAGGGGCCACAGCGCTCACCTGAGAACATTGACTATTAAAAGGCACATATCAGATCGGAACTGAGTTTACTGAGGCTGGGGGGGGGGGTTAAAATTGAATCCCCCAGAGGATATGATTTGAACGAACTAGAATCTACACTACCTCAGGATGATTCCATATAAATATTACTAATTATGGCTTTGAAGTACTTGAAAAGAAGATTTAAAAAGGTTTTTCTATACATGTATATTTTTATGTAAAACTTTGATCGGCCATTATTGCCCCACCCTAGCCCCTTGGGTCATGGTTTAAACAAACTTAAATCTACACTACCTGGGGATGATTCCACTTGAGTTTCATCTTCCCTTGCCCAGTGGTTCTTGAGAAGAAGATTTTTAAAGATTTTGCCTTTATACTCCTATGTAAAATTTTGATCGGCTATTTTTGCCCCACACCACCCCCGGGGATCATGATTTGTACAAACATGAATCTACACTACCTGATGATGATTCCACTTGAGTTTCATCTTTCCTTGCCCAGTGGTTCTTGAGAAGAAGATTTTTCAAGATTTTGCCTATATACTCTTATGTAAAACTATGATCGGCCATTTTGGCCCCACTCTACCCCCGGGGGACATGATTTGAACAAACTTAAACCTACACTACCTGAGGATGATTCCACATGAGTTTCATCTTCCCTGGCCAAGTGGTTCTTTAGAAGAAGATTTTTTAAAAATGCCATTAATTTTTCTTTAATTCATAATTATCTCCCCCTTGGAAAAGGGCGTGGCCTTTCATTTGAACAGACTTGAATTCCCTTTACCCAAGGATTCTTTGTAGCAAGTTTGGTTAAAATTGGCCCAGTGGTTCTTGAGAAAAAGATGAAAATGAGAAAAGTTTACAACAACAACGACGACGACGACGACTACGACGACGACGACGACTACGACGACAACGACAACGACAGACAACGGACAAATTTTGATCAGAAAAGCTCACTTGAGCTAAAAAGATTTATGGAGCATTTCAGGCAGTACTCAAGAACATTTGATATACTAGGCAAAAAAAATTCATTTGAATTACACGTTTTTTTTATTAAGCAATAATAAAGATGAAATGATTTTTTCAGAACTCAGTTAATGTTTGCTATAATTTTCTACTAATGCTCAATATTACGATGTTGCTATGTCTTAACTTGTTTAGTACTCGGAGGTAAGCGAAATGTAGATTTAAAACACATAATCATGCATATTTCTTTAGACAAGTAAACACTAAAAAATCACATGAATCACAAAAATTCTATATTAAAATTACATACTGCAGCATCCATCATTAACTGAAAAAAGGCACCCTTCCCTAAACTTATGCTCCCTTATAAGGGGTTTGCTTCTACAATCTCGAGGGCTTTCATAAAACGTAGAAAAATTATCATGTGGAGCCTTGTGACGTAATTTAACATTGAGATCTAATAATATTTTTCCTGTAACGGCAGCAGGAGTTGTGATATATACCCATATACAATAGATGTACGGAAAGAGTCGACATTGAATAAGGGTTGTTTTCTGGAATTTATTTCATGCATACAGCTTGGTTATTAAATTACCATTAACGTCTTTTTTAAAATAAATGTCATAATTTCCTAAGTTATATGGTCGATAAATGACTTTGTCAGCATATACAATCTATCAATAAGTCAAATGCTAGCTGACAGTTTTTGTACCAATTTCAAACTTATTTACACACTGTATTGTCGATGGAATTTTGGATTTTCTCGCTATTGTCCGATTATAACAGTGCTCACTTCTCTTTGAATCAACTTCTTTTTTATATTTTAGAAATCTGTGTTTGCTCTGCTCAAAAATTTGTTTTACGATTGAATACCGTTCGTTATCTCCATACTTTTTATCCAACTACAAACTTTCAATTTTAAGATAGCTTTAAACTGGAAAAATGCAATCATTAAACGAACTTCATTTTTAAAATCGACTGGTACCGATACCACACCTGCTAAAACACGCTGCACCAGTCATACACAAATCTATCTCTTATTTTATCAATTCAGTATTTCTACAGGAATATTTCCAGATGAATTAAAATTTTTAAAGGCAACACCCATATACAGATAGACTTAATCCTTGTAATTATAGGACAATATCTTTCCTCCCGTATTTGTCGAAACTAATTGAAAAACATGTTGGTAATCACATCCCCATATTCTTATTAGACTTTTATTTACTTTGGAAATCACAATCAGGTTTCAAAAAACTACACTCTTGCCAAACTGCTCTTACTAAATTAATTGATTAAAACTTTCAAGCAACGGATATTGGTGAACTTGTCGGTGTAACCTTTCTTGATTTCAGTAAGGCTTTTAATTTTGTGAATCATAATATTTTGATTAAACTCTTGACTCTTGAGCAGAAAAATTGGTTGCCTCAATTTAAAACTGTAGATTTCAGAGTGTTCAAAATTTACACAATTTGAAAACAATTCTTTTCATACACAATGAATTGTGTTCTTGAGCAAAGCATAGCATTTTCTTTTCCTGAAAATTTTATTTTAGCCTACATTGCATAAATTCTCGTTATGTACGTTATGTCGTTATGTACAATTGGCTACATAATAACGTTGCGAGTAATTGTGTATATTATAATTTGCACATACACGATATAAATATTGTTTTGTTGTTCTTTAATTAAAAAATAACAACACCAATAAGCAAACAAAAACTTTTTACAACAACGATGTCGTTCTCAGAGCCTTACTTATCAAAGAGGAACAACTCTAAAAATGTGGGTTTGTTTTCCTCCCTTTATTCACTGTTTCCGCATACATCAATGGAATCAGCATCAATTTATAATATCAGATACATTTACAGCAAGACCTGATAAGTCCGAGAATTGGATACTATATACCTAATACACACGATGTACAGTACCGACCAGACCCAACCTGACACCAAAGCAGTCCCAGAAAGCAGTCCCCGGGACTGCTTTGGGACCGCTCTGGGACTGCTGTGGGACTGCTCTGGGACCGCTGTGGGACTGCTCTGGGACTGCTATGGGACTGCCCTGGGATTGCTCTAAAAAGCAGACCCAGCAGTCCCAGCTGTCCCTGGGTCTGCTTTCTGGGACTGCTTTGTTCACTCATGCGTGAAAGAAGTTCTGAGTGACATGATAGCTCCGCCCCCTTGTGTATTCTGAATTTGCAGGCTCCCACTTGTTTTGTGTACTAGCAGCAGAGAGGAGTTTAAACTATTAAAAAAGCAAGGATTTCTTACAATCTTTCCATAAAAAGAGATTATTATAGTTAATTAATATTTTCAGAGACTGTACATTTACACAAATATTTTTTTTTTTAAATACAGTTATCAAATAAGGAAGTCAAAAGTAGATTTATATCCCTAAAAATAAACTACAGGTTTATGAGAAAAAATATCTACATGTAGGTCTATTTTATTATTTATTGTAAAATTATGTGCACTCAAAATTTGCATTTACACTATTTAAAAATAATCCTTATACAGTTAGATATAATATTTTTTATTGAAAAGCTTCATGTTTTACGAGCACCACTCTAGAAAAGTATCCCATGCAGCCCTAAAATAAATCCTAACAGTTTATTAAATGACCATGAAATAAAATTACGCTACCATTCCTCCATAACTCAAACAATTTGAATAATCAACGGGGAATTTATTAATGAATTACCGGTAGTTTTTAATTTATAAACAAGTTATCAAAAGAGAACATTTATTTCATAAATAAAGAGTTGAAAATACCGGGAATTGTGATTTATTTCTTTTTTCTTTTGCTTGTGTTTATATGTACCTGGCCGATTAATGTTTATTACTTGGTATCAACACCCGCGGTTTCAATCGCCTTAGGGCAGAAAATCAGTGCATGCTATTTTGGTATACGTATCAGCGTTTCACATCATTGAACATGCTGGTCAACAATGACCCTAATTTCCATCTACCGGTATATAATGCAAAAATAAAATTGATTACTAAAATGTGTTTGAATTTCTTTCAGGATTAATTAATTTTGAACATAATCTGATGGTTCCATTCTGGTGAATTAGATATGTACATTCTAACATTAACAAATAAAACGCTTAAAACTGAGTATTATAGAGATAGAGATATTAACCATAATTAAATTGACATGTCAGTAAAAATAATCATGACTGAAAAAAATACTTGGCAAAATTAAAAAAAGAATTTTCTAAAATCCCGCTAGTATGGAAATTGGCCATATAATAATAAGATCTATTTAAATCTAATTCTTACTGGTGGAAAATAATTCATTCACGTTTAATTTTCTGTATAAAAAATAAATGGGACACAGTATAAATCACAGAAAATAAAGAAATTGAATTATTATTTTAATACTTCCGATAATTGTGATTAAATGTTCATGTTCAGTATAAGTCATACATGTACGTGTGAAACCCTTCTTCCTTCAATAAATAATCATTCAATTTGTTTCTTTGCGTGTACTGTTCATAAATGACCTTCGCATACATGTAAGGAGTCCCGGCATACTACCCAGAATCAATTTCTACTGCCTTTTATAGTTCCATTGTTTATTAATATCTCAATTCTGAGTTAGCTCCGCCCATTAAATTAATAAACCCCGCCCACTGGGACTGCTGGGACTGCTTTCTGGGACTGCTGGGACTGCTCTCTGGGACTGCTGGGGCCGCTCTGGGACTGCTGTGGGACTGCTCTGGGACCGCTGTGGGACTGCTCTGGGACTGCTGTGGGACTGCTTTAGCAGTCCCAGAAAGCAGTCCCCGGGACTGCTCTGAGACTGCTTTGTGTCAGGTTGGGTCTGGTCGGTACTGTAAGTATAGATATTGGAAAGGAATTGTTCACTAGTACTGTAATTATCTGGATTTATGAATATGCAGCAAATCGTTTGACTTTCTGTCACTGTCAACAATGTCGGTTCGCATTTCCTCGATTCAAAACAAAACGTAAAGAATATCAATATAGGCATGAATTAATATCAATTAAAGTGGATGAAGGATTTAACAGTTTGATATATTGAAGTTAATGTGGACAAATACAGATTTTTTCTTTACGTTAGAAGCATGCAGACAATATATATTGTGAGGGGTGTGCATGCATATGACGCTATTCAAAACAAAACGTAAAGAATATCAATGTAGGCATGAATTGATATACAGGTAACCTTCGGTATCCCGACATCGGAAATGTCGACAACCTGGGATATGTCGAGATATACGGAGTCATCGATGCGTGACGAGCAACCAGCTGACAAACAATTAGGTCAAGTAGACATACACTAGGTAAGTTTTGCTCTTTGGACTGTGAAATACGTCGAGATAAGCAGGTTGTCGACATATCCGGTGTCGAGATACCGTTTTGATGTATCCCCATGGCCATGCACTGTATTGCTTAAAGTAATAACATGTTATAAACTGTAATTATTTCATTTTTACCACAAGAGAGTTGAACATACACTGTTGTCATTTTTAAATAAATAAAATGAAAATAAAGAACTAATTAAAAAAAAATCAATATGTTCAACATAAGCTGAATTTCTGTGAAGTTATCATGTGATATTGAATACATAAAACGTACATATATGGACTAAACACTTGGACATAAAATCTTTTTGTAATTTTTTCTTGATACATAAAAAAAAACAAGTAGTGAATATGTATTCTGCATTCATGAATTAACAAACTAGTGTGTACCTCAGGGATTCATATGATGAAATATATATCCGCACTGTAACCGACGTTTTGTCAAACACTAGATCTAATGGTCTTCGACGCAAAAAAGGAGGGGGTGGGGTGGAGCGTGTATTCAAAAATTGCCGAAAAATCAACATTTGAGTACGCTGTACATATGATAGTAGTAATAGACCCAAGTCTGAAATACGCGCGGGAACGTGATTAAGGAAAAGGGGGAGCGGGTAATTTTCCGCTATTAAACCGTCGTACAAAAAGTATGCCAAAAATATGAAGATTGTTCTAACTGCGACCTAAAGAAAGTTTGTTACCAAAATTAAAAGACAGACTTTTTCACAAATAATTTCTGAAATTGAAAAATACAGATTTTTCAAGGGTAAGTTAATTCATAGTATTTCAGTTTAAGTTCTTTGAAAATTTTATTCATGATATGCATACCAAAAAGATTACTATATTTTTGTGTTTATAGGTTAAAAGAATAAGTCAATAAAAGTTGACAGTTATAGCTAACCTGGCTTTTTTGAAAATCAAAGTTTAAGTAGTTAGTTCATTGAAAAAGAATTTTCTCTTCTCGTAATTAACTAAAGGGGGTTAACTTTTGGAATTTCCTTACCAAAAACAACTCTAACGATTTCGTCCAAAATGTGCATACATACAGTAGATATAGTAATGTATTAAATATACAAAAATAGCGAAAATTAAACGACGGGACCTTTTTGGATGTGTACTCTATATCATTGTGTTTTATTCCATTTTTTTAAAAAAGGCCCCAAGGAAGTATAGTGCTCGCACTAATAGAGTCATCCTCTTAAAATAAGGTATTATTATTAATAATATTGTTCAACGTTGACTGCAAAGCTGTGTATCATTTGTGATCATTAACACACTGAAATACATGCATTCACAACAGGGAAGTGTTTTGTGGGTCGTGAACTTCCATGATTTCTATATTGATTTACTTACAGGGAAATCTATACAGATTTCGACAAGTGTTCAAGCCCGAACTTTCCTCAAACAATACAATTTAGTAGCTGAGGAAACATTGACCTTTGAAACATCTAGGTAATGGTCAGCGATGAGTGAACATTCCCTGCAGATTGTCGCACACTCAGTTTGCTACTTCTCATTTCGTAAAACGTAAAAAGCTGTCGATAATTTTATGTGAAATAATACAGTTAGTATTTCACTTACCGGGCAATAATAAATTCTACTTAATGACAAAAGCATTCTATCTACTCAATTAAACAAATTACAAACAATGACAATGTGATCACCTGCTTTGCCAACTGGGTCCATTACATACAGATTGGATAATCTATTTAATTCTTTTTCACTTATGAAATATTTAACTCAGGAAAGGAAAATGTCTTCTACTGTACAGTTCTATTTCCCTAAGGGTTAACACATGTAGTGATGAGTTATTAGTTATCATTAATATAATATACGTATAGGCCATTTAACGAAATTCTAGGTCCGGGATCAAACAAATATCAATGCTTAGAATTATGTGTTAAACCAAGTGTTGAGTTTGTAGATAAAGACATGTTTACGTCACTCGTATCTCAATAATTATTTCTTCACAAAACACTAAAAGGATTCCAGACATCTAATTATGCAAATGAACCAAACCTCTTTAAGAGTAAAGTAAGTAAGTAAGTAATTTATTTATTTATTTATAATGACAGGTGTACGTTTAAATTTTTTTGTTTACAGACTGTTTAAAATAACAATGAACACCCGGCCAATCGGGCCTGTATGCCACTTAAAACACAAAATTGAAATACAATATATAAAGAAAATAAGAGCACAATGTTAAGAGAATAACAAAAAAGTGCATGAAAAATAAACATAATTGTGATAAATATACATTTAAATATTTTGTATGGTAAGATTTGTAGTGTCTGTTATAAGGATTATTGGTAGATGATTTATTGATTGATTGTATGTTGTTTAACGTCCCTCTCGAGAACTTTTCACTCATATGGAGACGCCATATTGGTAGATGAAAATGAAATTGAAATATATTATAATTTTCTGAAAATGAAGGACTGTCTTCGCATGAATGAAAAATACAAGTACTTTACGACCTGTCTAGGATAATTTGAAATAAGTACACATAGTAAATCCATATCTGACCACCCCATTTGATTAATGCCAGTGTTTTCAAAAAAAGTTTTGATCGATATTCAAAGTATAAAGGACAATGCAGTAAAAAATGAATTTCGTCTTCTACATTATTTCTAAAGCAAAGTGTGCAAATTCGATCTTCAATAGATTCACCATGGTATCTACCGGTTTCTATTCGTAGAGGTAAAATGCCACATCTAAATTGAACGTAAATATTTAGGCATATCAAGGACAACATAGTTTTCCCTACCAAACGTTGTTTTAAAATTAAAATAAGTCCGCAGTTTGAGAATACTAAAATTTTATTGTTCCAAAGGTCTCAGTAATAATTGTGTATTTTTGATTGAACCATATTTATATCTACCATGAGCTTTGACTCAAAATAGTAATCCAGCTGTAGTTGGTGTAATATATTTTTCAAATCACTGCACCAGTTACTCTTACACTTATTGTAATCAAGTTCAAAAACAATTAATGTAATTCGATTATGCTAAAGGATAAAACTCTACTCCAATATCTAATTACATTTATCCAACGTATGTATTGACTTGGAATCCATCCAGTGTCTCCATAAACCCCCAATGTAGGAGCAAAACGGTGAACCCCAATAAAATAACGAATAGCTCTGTTCTGAATTTTATCTATAGGCTGGAATTTTTTGTAACCCCAGACACTGGATGCATAATCCAAAACAGGTATGACACAAGAGTAAAATAGTTTTTCATAAGCATTAAACCTGAAATCTTTATTACTATGAATCGAAGATATAACTTTTCCTAGTGCACGTCCCCCAGCCTCAGCAAGATTTTCTGCATTTTTCATGAACTTACCAGTGTGCGTAAATGTAATACCTAAATACTTATAATTTTCAACTGTTTCTAACTTATTTAGTCAACTAGTGAATTGAATTCAAAATTGGCTGCTCTTGGCCTAGTTTTATTAAAATGTACACACTTAGATTTATTGATGTTTATAAGTACTCTCCAACGTCTACACCAACTATGTAGTTTATCTAACATACTTTGTAAATCTTATGGAGACTTGGCTATTAAAGCGATATCATCTGCGTATAAAAAGATGGACGATTTTCGATCATCTAGTTCTATTCCTAAATTAAGATTATTAATATCCTGTACAAGATCATTAATGAAAATTGAAAACATGGTAGGGGATAAATTATCACCCTGTTTAACTCCAGGTTTGCATCTAAACCAATTGGTGAGCTTGTTATTCACTATTACACAAGATTCTGAACTTTGGAAAATATTCTTTATCGAGTTATAAACTTTACCATCTATATTATCTAACAAGTTTGTAAAGCATCATACCCCTATCGACAAAATCAAAGTATTTTTGAAGGTCAATAAATGTGACATAGAGATTTTTATTATTTTGGACTAAACTATTCAATGTAAATAAATGATCTTCACACGATCTATCCCTTCTAAAACCATTTTGTTCATCTGCTAAAATATCGTTATTTTCTAGATAACTCATAGTTCTTTTGTTTATATAGGAACTGTACAGTTTGCTAATGCATGGCAACAGACTCACGCCACGGAAGTTCATTGGGACTCGTTTTTCTAAAGAGGGATCCTTAAGAATAGGGCATATTATTGCTTTCCTCCACACCGAGGGTATCATGCTTGTATCGAAAATATGTTGAAAAAAACGACGGATTGTATTGATGGCTACTGGATATTTCAAAACACTGTAAGGAATTTCGTCGATTCCACAAGCCGGATTGGATTTTGCACGCATCACTATATCAGAAATTTCCTGAAACGATATATCATAATTAATTTCTTCGTTACACTGATAAAATTCTTCTTCCATCCGATGCTCTCTAATATCTTTATCTGCTTTTGTTTCGTTGTAATGGACGTTATCAAATTCGGTACCTCCACACCCGTTGAACAGATTTTGAAAATCAACTCTCCATCGTTCCAAGATTTCCCGTTCGTTGGCTATAACATTTCCTGGTTTTCATAAACATTAGATCTATATAAGACCGCATAACAACAAGCAAATGACATTGAATAAGTATTGGACAGTTAAGCAAATTGATGGTTATGTTATTAAGGAGATAGTCAATCAAGTTTCTCTCTCTCTCTCTCTCTCTCTCTCTTGTATTGTAAACAGGCCTTTCAATACAGAGTCTGTAAATGTTCCTCTCATCGGCATCAGAGAACTGTTTATAAAGTTCCTAAAAATTGCATCATCTGTTAAGTAATGGTGAAATAGAAGTAAAAGTTGATCGACTTTGCAAGCTTATGGATATCATCACTACCTACAAAATGTCATTTTCAGTGTTTTAAAAATACTAAAAAAGTATTTAAAATTATTGCATTCAAATGTGTGCTCAAAACGTAAACATATGTAAGTTTCAAGGTTAAGTCATTATAAAGATATGTCTTCAGTGGGAAAGATGTGTTTGATTGCTGAATTGTAGAATCTGTATAATCTAATATATCTTTAATTGAACTTTAATTTGTAAAATTACATGCGTCAATATGCCAACAGACACAAAATGTTACTCATGATATTAACAAATTGACCGAACCAATTCTTGTATTCACCCAAGTTATGTTATATACTGATTCACTCTTCTGTTTCTAGATTGTCATTAAGGTTAAAGACAAAATGCTAAATTTACTGTACTTTTTGTTTATTTTTTTTATAAATCAGATATCATCAATATAAAAATGTTTAGATGGAGAAGAGAGAGAGAGAGAAGCTGAGAGAGAGATATCTTTCTGTCCACTATGTCAGCTTTGTGCCAACTGATTTCAAACATGACTTATAACATGGGAAAACAAGGTTAAAACTGTGAGTATGGTTAGGAACATGCTAAATTTCCTCAAACAGATTTTGTGAAGGAAAGATAAATCATATTTTAAAATCTTTTACTGTGAAAATAACAATAGTTAATGCGTTACTACTGAATAAGTGATAGATAGTACATGGACATATATGTACACCCTATACCTATCTTCTGGTGGGTTGGAATCAATTCTCATGAACAAACTTTCCTTTTTTCCTCTGTCATATGTCAGAGGATGAAATAAGACCTTTCGATTAAAACTAAAAGACGACCTTCATTGATTTTTCAGTAACCAATCAGCCACAGATTGGTACATTCATTTCAGTGATCTCTCTATTGCCTTTCAGTCACATTTAAGGTTCCTCTCAGTCAAAATTCAGCGAACACATTTTCAACAACTTTCAGTGACTTTTCTGTCGACTTTCTGTGGCCTTTCTGTCGTGCTTCAGTGAACTTTCTGTCGTTTTTCTGTTAATTTTCTTCCACCTCATAGTGATTTTTCAGTTTCAATTAAGCGATTTTTACTGGCTTATTAGTATATACAGATACATTTCCTGTACAACATTTTGAATAAATTTATTACCCAATCTGAACTTTTTCTTGTGATAAAATTTAGGTACCTTAAATTGGTACTCACGGTTCGAGGAGGTTCAAATGTCTTTAATGTGTTTACTAAAATTTTTAAAATGTTATAATAAAATTAACAAGAAATGCGTAAATAATTATTATAATTACAAAAAAATAAAAAATACTACTTCAAAAGATTAAATTATTTTAGTTAGATTTAAAAAAAAAAAATCAAAGGATAAAGTATAATTAACTGATAGTCGAATCAAAATTTAATTAAATATTGTAAATATTTTTTTTCTGTAAATCTCTTAATTGGTGATGAATATTTAATATTATAAGCTTGTACATGTATAAGCAATCAGTCAATAAGAAAATTAAACCCATGGATTTCAGTCAAAATAATCTTCATTTAAACAAGAACACAAAATTATATCTCAATTTCAGAGCTAAAATATAGATGTCATTATTCTAATGTCATTTTAACACTCTCTATAGTGCTTATGTTTGTAAATGAAAATATCTAATATTGAACAATGAGACATAAACACAGTTAGGTTAAGGACTCCCATATTAAACACTCCTTAAATATTCCGAAAAAAATCAAAATAATATTGATATTACTTTATTAGCATGAGTTTTAATTAATTGAAAATTCAACTACTAGTATTGTATATGTAAGTATGGAGTTTCTGCTGAGTTAAGCGAAAGCGACTTAATTTATATTGTACATCAGCTGTTTGTCATGTGATATGTTTAAATGCTGTGCCTGTCTGAGTTGGGTTTTTTGTGTCTCGTTGTTGTGTCTCATTTGGAGTAGACGGGTTATTTTATCGATCGAATAAAAACGTGGAATAGGCTTCCGTTATAATAGTTTAAATCAACTCCAGTACATAGACATGAACTGTATTACATAAAAAGGAAGTCTTTTACATAAACAGAAACTCTATTACATTAACAGGAACTCTATTACATTAACAGGAACTCTATTACATTAACAGGAACTCTATTACATTAACAGGGACTCTGTAACATTAAAAGGAACTGTATTACATTTACAATACCCTATTACAATAGAATGTACAGTTATTATTTTACATAAACGGGAACTTAATTATTTAAACACGAATTCTATTACATTGACAGGACCTCCCTTACGTAAACAAGAACTCTATCACATTTACAGGAGCTTTAAAACATTAACTAGAACTCTATTAAATAAACAACAACTCTATTACATTAACAACAACTCTATTACATTAACGACAACTCTATTACATTAACACAAATTGTATTACATAAACAGATATTCTATTACATTAGCAGAAACTCTATTACATTATCAGGAACTCTATTATATTAAAAGGAACTATATTGCATTAATTGGAACTCTATTACATTGACAATAACTCTATAAGATTGCTCAGATGGAAGGGAATATTAAGGCTGAGAAGAAAAACTGTTTATATTAAGGTTCGCTAACCATCTGATAGGATAGATAACGCCTACATTAATAAGTGTTTATTTATATTTTGCTTGTTTTTCTTTTTTTAAAGCACGTGAAATGGACATTTGGGTCAGTTTGTGAATATCTTATAAGGACTTATGTAGATTTAAATCGCAATGCTAAGAAAAATAGTTTTAAAAGAGGTAAAGATTGATTAGATACTTGTAGAAAGGCCTTCCTTACAATAAATGATGCGTTCAATAAAAGTCTATCACTAACATACGGTCATTCCTTTTTTTAACAATATCTAAGGTCCGCCTGTGCCTGGCTTTTTTATATAGAAAAAAAAACAGCAATACTATATAAAAACAACGAAAAATATAAAAAATAAATGGTCCTAATATGCAAGTGGCTTATTTTTCGACATTTCAAAAAATAATGAACTAATTTCTATAAGGTAATAAACTGTATTTTTTTTTACCCGTTTAAATAAGTTTATGACATCTTCAAACAGAGGAAAATATCCAATGCATCCTATGTTTTGCGCCTTAGTTGTACATGTATTTTTTTATTTTCAAACGGAAACGTATTAATTATCAGCATAAACATATTTCAAGAACGATCGCGAGACCTTTAGTTAAAACACCTGCATGTGTACAATTTCATAGATTTAACAGATTCATAAATTCATTTTCTTCGTACCTTGTTTAAAAAAAATCAATGCGGTAGATTGTTTGGAAGCTGCTCTTCCTTTCCTGTCTTGTTTTCATAAAAATATATAGCTTTAAGGTCAAGATCTAGTAAATAACTTGAGACTACTTTTTGGTGCTACATCCATTATGACGTCATAATCGATTTCAACTTTCTTTTTCCCGTACTTTACGTCTTTAGCAGAATTATGTAGAAGATAGGGTATTTTAATGACATTCAGTTTGAAATCATATGAAAAGTCAACCGGATACCTATATTAAATTTGATATTAATTTAGAGAAGAGGCCTTGAACATACTAATTACAATTTTCTGAGAGAATGTAGACAATCTGGATACATTTCCTTTGTCGAATATGAGAAAAACTCCCATATTTATGACTGGTTTTCTTAATTTTTCATTGAAAATGACAGTTTAAAATACAGTTTTTCATCTTGTTAACCTACAAATTATGCCCCCGAAACACCTGATTTGACCAAGCTACAGTTGTAAAACATCAATAAAGGAATTTATTTCTCAAGTTTGATAAATCTGTAGGCACCTTTCATTTACTAGATCTTGACCTTAATTGTTACTACTATGCAGAGTGTGGTTAATGTACTATCATTAGTCGCTTGATTTCGTCGTATGACAATAATTATTTTTTAGGCATTACAATTTCCCTTTCTCTGGAATAGAGAGATCGAATTAAACATTTGTATGTCTTTAAAATACCCAGCGTATTTCTCATGTAACTATATTTCTGATTTAAACCTTATTTCTCATATCAGGACACATCAGATAAAAAAAACATTCCTCTTAAATTGATACTTCAACTTTAAAGCATATCTCCCATATAAAAAAAGATCAAGATATAAACGGATAAAAATATGTTTCTCATAAATGATAATTATATATAAGAGGATACACATTTGATCTGTTAGAGTGCACTCATGAATAAACACTTTGAACGTTTGTTATGTAAAAAATATATTATTTTTTAGCCATACATGCATTCTTGATATTGGTTTTTTTTTTACATCCTTGAATATATTGAGCTTATTTTGTGACTTGAACTTGGTGAGATTTAGATCAATTTTAATTTTTGTGTCGTGTCGATGATTTTTAAAATATTTTTTGTGGACTTTTAAATTTTCAGAGGGGACCTAAGGCCTGTATAACAGATACAACCGAGCCAGTGCTTAAATTATTTCTGAATAACTTTGACTTACAATATCGATACAGAAGATCCGGTCTGTAGTAACTGGTTACGATTCCTTAATTCTCCCACCAAATATACACTGGAAAATATCATCACTATCACGTACAAGAGCATCATCTTCTATATGACGTCACATGACGTTAACCCGGGAACAGAGCCTCTGGTCTGCTATGGGAACGGGTATGGGAGATGTTTAGTAGAGATACGGGTACATTTTATGGTAAACTGTTTACATCCGGGTATTCAAACAATTTACTTATAGCATAATTTAAACATATACGTAATGGTAATTAAAATTTGTTTTTAATTACATGCTGTGGATTCTAGTGAGGTTTTAAAACATTAACCCCGTACACAAGGGTATATAATTAAACAATTTATTCATAACATTCTTTCATTTTTTGCCTTAAGCAAGTCTAAATTTTAAACTTTTAGATAATAAAAACACTTCATATTAAATCTGGAAAATATAATTCTGAAGTGTATCAAAGATATAGGTCTTTTTTAAAAAATAATTTGCTTGTGCATTCTGCTTAAGTTCATCTCAGAGGTTTATTTGCATTTCGTGCCAATGTTTTAACATTTGGCGACAAGCAAAGACTAATTCTTGATAATTAGACATCAGTGACGTATCAGAACTGGAATCCTAACGACGATGGTGAGACAGCAGTTGACCCAATCTTTGGCCTCCCTTTGACTTATCATAACGACGGTAAGTGGCGCTGGGTGACTGAGAGAAACTACACGTACTATACAGGAGAAGACGGACTAAAACTCCCCTTTATTTGTGAGGATTTTCCATTTTATTTGGAGCCTGAAGAAATAAAAATTTGCATAATGTTTCATTCTCTTTGAATTAAAATAAACATTTGCACCCATTATATTTTTTTTATTGTATTAAACATAGTGTAAAATGTTTTGGATAATTAAAAGGAGTCTTCTCAAGTTTATGTAGTATATTCGTACCCTCGGAAGAGATCTATATTTATCCTCATTATTTAAAATAAGCTATGAATAGCATGTAGATGGAGACAGGATGTAGGTTATATTGTGGTGTCTCGTTATCTTCGCAAGAAAACTTACAACTCAGATCTCTTCTCACTATGCATATACATTTTTTAGAAAAAAAACTGACAAAGTTCTTTTTTATTAATTTCTATGCACTTGTAATCCAAGAATCGGGTCAGATATATCTTGTTCTGACGGTCGGTCCATCTGTCTGTATTTTTTTTCTGATTGATCTCTAAGTGTGTAAATATATTAGTCATGGCTATAACATTTGATTGGTTTCAGGTATGGATTTCATATTTCACAGGTGTATGTTATATGTAAGGACCTTTACATGGGTTCAAATATTTTATTTGACATTTTGTCCTTCATTTTGGAATTTGACACTTTTGGGAAATTTTTCTAAATTTAAACTTTGGTCATATGAGCTATGGCTTTCATATTTCAGTGATGTACTCCATGTGTAAGAACATTTCTTTGGTACAAGTATTTTCACATTTTGACTTTGATCTTTACGTTTGGTTCACTTTTGAAGAAATATTCAAAAATTTAATATATAATAACTATAACTAATGAATGGCTAAATGAAGTGATATCATACTCTTCAAACTCATTTGATTGACAAGACCTTCTCCTGCATACCAGCAGAAATGACCTTTGACCTTGAACTTGGATTTTAAACAACTTTTTAAGAGTCATTCTCTGTAAGCATCAAAATGGGCTTGAAATTGATTCTCATGGATTTTGTCGAAACTTGGTGATATAATTACATTATAAGCCAGATTTGAAAAAAAAAAATATTATTGAAAGTGATAAATTCGTTTTGTTTCCATGGCGACCAGCTGACCTGGTTTTTCACATGGATGGAAAATACCTAAAATGACATTTCTTCCCATTAGTGTAAATTCAATTGATAAAAGGGATTATTATCACTTTTTTCCCTCGAAATAATTGGTCATTTGTATTTTTTAACCAAAAAAAAAAAAAAAAAAATGAAGAAAAAATTGGACCTGTCGTTTTATGCCAAATAATATATAAAGAAATGCTTTTAAAAAAGGGGGGTTGAACATAACGATGTACACAAAAAACACAGGCGGTAGTGGAATATTCTGATGCTTTGAATTTTACCTTAAACAATTATGAAGAACATATTTGAAAAAAAATGGAGAGGTATTGTTTACTTTAAGAACATAAATTGATTGTAATGTTTGTAAAAATCTCCAAATTTACACACACATTTTTTCAATAGATATATCCCTTTTCGGAAATGAAAATGAAAGTACACAGCAGAAAACGACTTTGAGGGGTAAATCCTGTCTGTTTTAGATATTTTCAGGATTTTTAAATGTAATCCAACTTGTGCAGTATTATCCATAGTTAAGGCTTTACTGTGTTTGAGAGATATACATGTGTGCGTATAGATGTGATAAAGTTTGAAAATGGATTGCACTGTTACAACTCACTTTGAAAAATTACGCACTTTGAAAAAAAAATTCAAAGTCCGTTAATTTTGGGACCAAATCAACACACTTTGAAAAAATAAATTTTTTTCAAAGTGCGTTAAAATCGACCATATTAATGCACTTTGAAAAAATTGTGTATGATCGATATTCTTGCAAATCTTAGGCATGCCAAATAATTGAACTTGATGGATAACTTTTCAGCGTTAAGTTCACTTAAGGATGTGAAAGTGAGCGATTTTTGATTTTTCAGTCTAATCTTTAAAAATCATTTCTCTCTTTAATGTTAACTGTTCAAATGTTTCCACTTTGCATGAATTTTATGTAACCTAATATTTATTGAAAGTTTTCAACGTCATATGCAAATGAATTTCTTTGGGTGTAGCAAAGGCATCGGTACCGGGAGGGGGCTTATGCACTCAAATATTTTGCAAAGATATACGTACATGTAATATGGGCATTAAATATTGTATCTTACCTTGGGGGGAATTCCATGTTTAATTTGCAAATTTGCAATCGACGACTATGTATAAGAATAAATAGTTGGGCTGAGACACCTTCTACTTGTCTTCTCCATGTTCTTAATGCGATTAAATTAATACATATAAACTAAAAAAGTTTTTTCGAAAGAAATAATTATTACAATCAATTTTTCGTACGTAGAACATCGTCTTCCGTATCGAATCAGCTGAGATATATATACTCCGTATGCAGGTGATGAAGGTATATTGCTGCATAAGTAAGGGAAGGTGGCGATAGAAAAGTTAAAGTCATCACGTTTATCATATAGCTTGGTTGTTAGATTACCATTAGTGTCTTTTTCAAGTAAGATATCCAAGTATGAAACAGAAGTGTCGGACTCTGTGGTATCTTTTATCTCAAGCTCACCAGGATATATCGTATATCAGATGTTTATGAAAATTATATAAATCATATATTGATAAAAATTATATATGTTAACCAAATTAAACTAAAAGAATTCAGTATATGACAAAAGCTAAATACTTCATAACATCTTTTTAATTGTGTGCATGAAAACAAGGAGGGGGAGGGGGGGGGGCTAAAAAGTTATTGTCATGCAAGATATTTCAGCTGTACCAATTGATAATCTACTGTAGAGTCCTCAATATAATGTAGAGTCCTCAATATACCCGTGGAATTAATTATCGCGTAATTTCACGAGAAGAACAACACGCAAAATAAAATTACCCGCCTTTATTAATATGGAATTGAAATCTATGTAAAATCTCTTGATCAACCGTCCATTCGCAAAACACTAATCTAGCAGTTTGACGTTGAAAAGCCCGATCGCGATAATAACTACTTACAAAAAATAACGAATCTAGAGTATTTTTTCATACATTTTTTTTTTCAAATATTATGTTTATTTATTTTATTTATTCTTTTTTTTTAACATGTTGACCTTATAAAATCGCATACTGTGCTAAAATTTCAAGCTTCTTCAATGAATACTTGCTGAGAAAACTGCAACCAAAAATTTGTTACGTACAGACACACAGGCAGCCATACAGACGGACGGACTTCACACACAAAGGTAAATCAGTATATCTCCCTCCCCTTCGTAGCGGTGGTGTAATAATTCCTCACTGAAGGAACAGCAAAAGATCATTTCAACAACACCAAAAAACAAGTTGAATCGAGTAGGGGTGGGAGTGGTTTTTTTTTTGTTTATGTGCTTGTCCTATTTCAAATAAAAAGTGCATGTACATGGTAAAACGTGTATATGTTTCAATTAATAAAGCAACTTGCTTCAAAAAGATCAGTCTTAATTTTATGTAGGTATTTATTTTTCATGAAAACAAACCCTGCTGCAGTAATTCAGATATATGTGATCAGTTTAAGTTTAAATTCATATGTTTTTGTCCTGGTAAATAAATTAATTAGAAGTATAATCAAACATTGGTGGCAGTGCTATGGATTTTGTATACGGGTGCATCAATAATTATTTGGATCATTCCTGAATTAGTTGGTTACCATAGCAACTTTTTTTTTTAAATTATGAATTTCATTTTCATGTTAGTGAAATGACAATGTTAATGGGATTTATTTTATTGCAATAGGGCAGTAGATTTTGTATATTATACATATCAATGAAAAGGAACTGTTGGCTGCCATAGCAACCATTTTTAAATAAATCATGAATTACTGTTTTGATATTTAGTGAAATTAATACAATTAAATTCAATTTATTTCATTGAAAAAGGAAAAATAATCAAGAATTACTTCAAGCTATCATATTATTTGCTGTATTCTTGTCAGTATCATAAACATTGTGGTAGCAAGCATTATTTTACTTCTACCGTAATTACTCTATATAAAATAAATATCATAAAACTGTCTATTTCAAAGAGAAGAGATTATTACACTCATCTGAAGACTACTCCCTGGAAAATCAGAGCTACTCCTTGTGACTACTACCTCAAGAATATTCATTAGTAATTTAAACCAATCAAAGTGTCCAGTGGGCGGAGCGTTCAAGGAATCTCGAGTCTGTGACGTCAAGCTATTAGCAATGTAATTATGACGTCAAAACATTTCGACATGCGATGTCAAAATTATACTTGAATTCTAACAAAATAAAGACAACGATAATCATTTTATTCTTCGAAATGTCAGTGAAAAAACTTTTTAAAAAAATTTTAAAAACATATTTTTAGCATAAAGGTCACAGTGAAGGTCACAAGGTCATTTATCTTGGTGTCATTTGAAAGAAATTGATTTGTGAAGTATGCATACAAAATATGAAGTCTCTATCTTTTATCGTTCAAAAGTTGTGGTGAAGGTTCAAAAAAGTTATTTTTAGCATATAAGATACAGTCAGGTCACAAGGTCATTGAACTTGGTGTAGTGTAAAAGGGCTTTATTGGTGAAGTATGCATGCCAAATATTAGGTCTCTATCTTTCTTTGTTCAAAAGTTATTGCGAAGGTTAAAGTTTGCCGTCAAAAAAGCTATATTTAGCGTATAGGCCACAGTCAAGGTCACAAGTCATTGACCATGGTGTCTTTTAGGAAGGCTTAATAAGTGTTGTATGTATACCAAGTCTCCATCTTCTATGGTTCAAAAGTTATAGCAAAGGTTAAAGTTTGAAAAAAACCTCTATTTTTAACATATAGGTCACAATCAAGGTCACAAGGTCATTGATCTTGGTGTCATTTGAAAGAGCTTCATTAGTGGAGTTGGCATAGCAAATATAAAGTCTCTAACGTTCATGGTTCAAAAGTTAAGGCGAAGGTCAAAGTTTGCAGACAAACAGACAAACAGACAGACAGGACAAAAACAATATACGCCTCCGATCTTTCGATCCGGGCGCATAATAATTTAATTGTTTTAGGATACGATGCATACAATGTGTTAAACCGCATGCATATGTTATTATGCCTCTACAGTTTTTTTTCAAATGTAGGAATATCTGGTAAAAAAAAAATTAAATCATGTATGATTGTTTCGGTATAATAAAAAAGTTGTGGAATGGAAACTCGGGAAATAAGGAAGTATTCCAAACTTTTTGGCTACCATAGCAACGTGATTTAAGACATTTGTATGTTTATTTATTTTTTTAATGTACATACGTGAAATAACAAATATAATAAGTGTTATCTATTGAATTGAAGAAATTAAATCATGCACTGAGAGCACAGATTCTGCATAATGATTACGTCAATAGCTATAGTGATTTTCCCTGACTTTTTGGTTACTATAATTACGCATTGTTTTTGTCTAATTTATGAACTTGAATTTTTTATCATAATATTTTAAAATGATGAGGATTATTAGTGTAATTTGTTTTACTTTTGATTTGTGAAAGCTATAATGTACAAAAAGAAACCAAATGTTGAATCTACAAATTAATACAAATTCTCCGTAGCAACCATTTCCGTTTTAATTTTTTTTTATTTTTAGAAATAACACTATGCTAGAAATTTTATATTCTGTTGAGTAAGGAATGAACTTTTCAGTGATGGTAGTTGTTTGTAATGGATTGCCGGCGTTTTCTTGCTATTATGCTTAGAAAATGCCAAACATTTGGTATTTCTTCAAATATGTTAATTTTTTTTAAATTCACACTTTTTGACTGAAAGACAACTCTTTCATGACCTACTACTGAATAATTTTATCAGTTGTGGTAGTTACTCCAACAAATAGTTGATCAGAGTATGCAAAAAAGAATATGTGAAAAACATATGTAATATGTAAAAATAAAATGAAATTTATATGAAGATGGTATACTTTCATTAGGTTGCTCTGTATTTTTGGGCTTAAAATGATGGTTTTGATTTCCATGGCAACCAGGACTCAAAATTAAAAAAAAAAAAGACCCCCAAAATGTTCTATACATGGTGTTTCTACATTACATGCAAAAAATCAGCCGAATATGTGATGTATTATTTCTGACTTTTTTTTCTAAATTCTTTGATTCTTAGAGAGAATGATTCTTGAAAACTTTAACCTTGGCCGTGGCTCCTGAAATGGTAAGTGTTTGGGGATTACTATTTTACCGGTTTATTTCTCTGGAAAACCAATATTTTGTTTTATCCTTTTACTTGATTCTCAGACTTTGACCTTATTTTGTAAAAGCTTTGATTTTGTGACTTTTCTCAAGTTTATTTGGAGCCAGAAGAGTGATTTGTTACATAATGTTTCATTCTCTTTACATTAAAATAAACATTTGCAACCAATTTTTTAAAAATATTTTCATTAAGTACAGTGTAAAATGTTGTAAATTATCTAAAACTGTCATTTTGAGTTAATCTAGTGAATTCCTTTCCTCGGAGGAGATCTAGATTCATCTTCATGATTTAAAAAATACTATTCATAGCTTCTCGTTATCTTCACAAGGAAACTTATAACTCTGATCGCCTCTCACCATACGTATATGTTTCTTAAGCACAAAGTGCTTTTTTATTAATTCTTCTGCACTTGTAATCCAAAAATTAGCGCCAAATATATTTTGTTCTGAGGGTTTGTCCGTCTGTCTGTTTGTGATTTTTTTTTTTTATTTATCTGTAATGCCTAGGTCACATTTAACCCGATGGTCGGGCAAATAAATTTTTCTTGTCTTGTTGGCTGAAAGAACATGATCGGCAGACACAGTATCGAGCAGTCACATTATTTCCTGGGAAACCGATGACTTGGATAAATAATAGCATAGATCTATATTCAGATAGGTGACGTGAGTAATGTTTGCAAGGCAAAGTGATAGATTCTTATAAAAATGTGAATCAATGTTGAAAATGTGTGCAAAATTTTGTATGGAATTGCATAAAACGACAAATAGTGCAGATCTAAGCAGCAAATAATACTTAAGATTTTTTTTTGTATCTTTCGGATTATTTATTTATTTTGTTTCCGTTCAAATTATATATATCAATTCATGCCTCAAAATTTTGATTGTGTTATGTATTCTTAATAGGTTGAATATTCAAGTCAGCTTATCATCGAGCTCTCAGCTACACAGTCCACAAGAGGAGGTAGATAATTCTGTGGAGAATTTCAGTAAGATATTGTGTGATATCATGACACCTTTTTGTAAAGTCACTGACGGTCTTGTACAAACAGATCCGAAAATAAGTAATGATAAACCCTGGTTTAATGACATCTGTAAGTCTAAATATAAAGACTATAAAGAAAGTCTACACATATTTAATACAAAGAAATGTTCTGTGAACAGAAACTCACTTTGTGATAAGAGACGTGATTTTAAAAAAAAAACTGCAAAGAAATATAGGCAAATCTATGAAAGAAACCAGGGAAATAACATGGAATATTTAAGAAAGCATAACCCAAGACAATTTTTTAAGTTATTTTAGAATAAGAAAAAACTAGATAATGATATAACAGCAGATCAATTTTTTGAACATTTTAAGAGTGTTTTTGAGAACAAGAACGAATCTAACGTTGCTGACGACAGTGTTAAACACCACTCAGCCTCGTGTTATGTGGAACTAGATACTTTTATATCGGAATAAGAAGTCGAGAAAGCAATTTTGAAAGTCAAATGTAACAAGAGTAACGCAGATGATGGTGTAATTAATGATTTTTTTTATTAAATGTAAAGAAGTTATGATTCCTATTCTATGTAAATTATTTAACAAAATTTTTGATTCTGGTATGTATCCAAATAGCTGGTCAAAGGGATGTATTGTACCAATTTTCAAAAAGGGCGAATTACATGACCCAAATAATTACAGAGGCATAACTTTGGTTAGCTGTCTAGTGAAACTATTTACGTGTATTTTGAATAATAGATTGTTAGAATGGGACCAAAAATATAATATTATTACAGACGCTCAGTTTGGTTTTAAGCCAGGTGCAAGAACAATTGACGCTGTTTTTATTTTACACTATTTAGTTAACAAGACATTGAGAAAAAACAAGAGATTATATTGTTGCTTTGTAGATTATTCAAAAGATTTTGATTTAATTGACAGATCTAAGTTATGGTACAAGATACAAACAGAGGGTATACAAGGACAATGTTTTGTATTATTAAGTCGTTATATAAGAATGTTAGAGCCTGTATAGAACGCCAAGGTACATTGACTGACACATTTCGTATATATGCGGCTGTTCTGCAGGGGGAAATATTATCGCCTGTATTATTTTCCATGTATCTAAATGATTTTGAACGACATTTATTGAAAATAATTGTGCTTCAGTTGAACTTCAAATGATTAATTTGATTCTAATAATGTATGCAGATGATACAGTTTTAATAGCGGAATCAGTTGAAAGTTTACAAGAAATGTTAAACACTCTGTATAGCTAAACAAAAGAATGGAATTTCACGGTAATTGTTCAAAAAACAAAAATTGTAGTTTTTAGAAATGGAAAGTATGTAAGAGATGAAGAAAAATGAACATATAATGGTAAAAATGTGGAAGTTGTAAATCAATTCAATTATTTAGGATTATTATTTAACTATAATGGTAAATTCTTATCTACACAGAAGCACTGTGCAACACAAGGTAACAAGGCATTGTTTAGTATTTATAGTAAGATGAAAGATTTAAATTTCAATGTTGAGACTCAGATCAATATTTTTGATACTTATGTTAAAAGTTATGCTATGGAGCTGAAATTTGGGGTTTTCATAAAGGACGAGATGTTGAAAGAGTACATATTAATTTTTGTAAAAGAATACTTGGTGTAAGAAAAAATACGTGTAATAGTGCTGTTTATTATGAGTTAGGTAAAATACCACTAGATATATACAGAAAGCGCAGAATATTAAAATATTGGTTAAAATTAAGTAAAGGAATAATTGTCTTTTGAGTGCATGTGATCAAGATATGGTAGAGAAAAAAAAATCTCTGGGTTATGAGTATAAAGAACGAAATGTGCACTCTAGGTTTAGCTGACTTGTTTCATAGTAATCAAAAAGATAGCATTTTATTAGACATAACATACAATAGAATGTGTGACGTTTTTAAACAGAAGGCTATATCTGATATGTAAATCACCAAAATGTATGTTATATAAGCATTTAGTTGATTATTTTTGTTTACAAGGTTATTTAAAGAAACCCATCCATGTAAAATATAGAAAAGAAATTTCATGTCTAAGACTTTCAGTACATAATTTAAAGATTGAAACTGGAAGATACGAGAACTAAATAAGGAGTGATAGGAAATGTGTTCTGTGTAATTTAAATGATATTGAAGATGAATTTCATTTTTTATTCATTTGTCCAGTTTTGCACGATTTAAGAAACAAGTTCATCAAACATTACAACTCCCGAAGACCAAGTGTCTTCAAGTTAATACAATTGTTCTGTAGTACAAATTCCAAAGATGTAAGTCAGTTAGGGAAATATATATATCATGCTAATAAATTACGAATGGAATGTTTAAATCAATTAGCTATATAATAAAATGTATGTATTACTAGTTGGTGTTATTGTACTATTATGTAATTGATAAATACAATGTTGTACTTATGATGCTTATGGGATGTACGTCCCACGGAATAAAGAACTGAACTGAACTGTCTTGAGCTACAGTTTGATTTTAACCGTCGGCCGAAATTTTAAACATCCTTATTGTCCAACGACGGACAACCGACTGCCGATGGTCGGACGATGATCGAAGGTTGGTCGACGGATAACTTCAGTTGACGAAATCGGCCACCGACGCCTAAAAAATTATAATTTGGACCGATGGACACAACATTGGTCGGCAGACATAAAAAGAGGTCGAAATCGGCCAAGACAATCCGAAGAATCCCATTTTTGCTTCAAAACCCGTCCGGCGCTGGTCGTTTTGGAAATGTAACTGAGGTTTTAGCGGGTAAATATATTAGCTTTGACTAATATGAAAGGACCTTTCCATGGGTTTACATACTTTCTTTTGATATTTTGACCCTAATTTTGGGATTTGAGCCTAGGTCATTTGAGCTATGGCTGTGATATTTCACCGGTGTATTCCATGTGTAAGAACTTTTTCTTTCGTGCAAGTATGTAGACAAGTGCAAATATAATATTTCCAATTTTATCAGAACGTAATTTTTATTATGTTTTGGAGCTGAGGCTGACGTCATTACTCGTCACGCTGCAGCCAGATCTACATCTCGAAGTGAACCGCAGACCTTAGCATTTTGTATTTTTGATATACTACAGTATCCAGGTGTGTACGAGGGTCGTTCAATAAATAATGCAACATGTCATCTAAAAGTACGAAAAGTACGTAATACATATTCTTAATAATTTCAATCCCTAAAGGCATTCCCTGTTACCAGTTACATGTGTCTCAAGTCTTTAAATCCATGAACAGAAATCCTCAGCATACTCATCTTTAGGGGTGCCCCAAAGACACTGAGGAATATCATTTCCCATGACATATCTAACATTGTACAATCTTCCTTTGATTGTTTTCATGTGTTTTGGGGACGAAAAGATCTCACAGTGGCTGCGATTAAACTAATATGGTTCATTGAAAAGTCTTGTATACTTTCTTTTCTTCAAAATTTTATTTTTTCTGTAAGAGTATATCCAGCTGCATTGTGAAGCACAGGAAAAATACCATTGTCACCGAATTTTAGACTTCCTTTGCAAAAAATCTGTTCAACTTTCCTTTATGCGATTTGAAGATAAAACTAACTATTACTAGTCCTGCATTTGGATGCATGTTCATGTTTTAATGGACTACTTTAGATACATGAAAACTAATAAAACATGTTTGCAGCCATTACTTCTCTTTATCCTAATTAAATGACACCCTTTTCTTAGATTCCTCATTTTTTATCATTAATCATATTTTACGACTATAATAAGATCACCAATGTTTCGTCATACATTAAGCAAGTTTATCAATTCTTCAATTTTGTTTAAAAATGTGTTTTTAAGTACACCGTATGCACATTTAACGAATGTTCTCTCTTAGAGGGCATCTGTCTGATTGAAATATTGTTATATGTTGTTCCTTTGTCTGAATTCTACAAAATGCTGTGACGATTTAATGTCAAGTATTTTAACAATGTCTTTCCATGTAAATATAGCATTTTCAAATTACATGTGGCACATAAAGTCGATATTTCGTGATGTCCCAACACATTTCAATTGACCATATTGACTGTTATATTTGAACCATTATTTTTTTCTTCTGAATTATTGAATCTATCTGAAAAGTATACAGCCTTAAAGATTATTTTTTAAACTTATAAAAATTTTATCTGAAATATGAGGTTTGCGGCAATTTATGTAAAAAGCGCAGTTTTTAAATACGCACTTATTTTCATCTACTTGGCGGAGATCATTTATAAACCGTTTTCAGCTCAGTGTAGTGACCATGCTTACTTTAAAAATGAATTTCTATGCGAAGACACAATGAAAATTCGTGGGGTTTTCTGTATTTAGTAGATCTTAAATAGAACTTTTCAAATATGAAAAAATCAAATCAAATGCCTCAACATCTATTATGATATACTGAGTATTGCATTACTTATTGAACGACCCTCATATTATGTATTTTTGCTAATTGTTACCTAGTGTGGATTTATGTAAATCATTATAATTATGCATGTCTTAGAATTTCTTGATTTGTACATGAGTTGTGTATTCGGTGAACTTATTTCCCGCCAGACGCTACATGTGCGCTAGTTTAGGAGATCATGCAGATCGATAGAATTTATAGAATTATTAAGTAGGTAATAATGTGATATGCTTCTTGATCATACTTATGCATAATAATGAGGTTTTTTCAACTTTATTTCTCACTTTAGTGTAATAAACGTGACCTTGTGAAATTCGTATGTAGTATTCCGGAATTACGGATTCCTAAGTTCGGAACTAGGTCTAGGTTTTACTTTTACTTTTAGTAGGCGATATGTGATTCCTGTTTGTTTGTTTGTTTACCGATTAATTGTTTTCATTTGTATGCATTTAATAGTGATTCAAGGTAAATTGAACATGGAGAACAGATTGTATGTATAAGATTTCATGATGTAGCAAATGTTCAATGACTTCTAAACATTTTAATGTCATTTCTGTTCATAATGATAAGGGAATAACTTATCTTTGTTAACTTTGACTTGTGACCCTGACATATGATATATCAGGTTGATGGTAAAGATGTTGACGCATAAGTCTATTACTTTTCTTGGCTGATTCACGTACATGTAGAAGTCTGTTATTTGGTAACGGCTATGTATATTATTATTTAATAAGAGCCAAGCTAGGTATAAGGGCAGTTGTTTCTTTATAGAAGTCAATATCTGTGTCATATTAAGTTGACCAGTTTAATCATATTAGTGTTTACAATTTATTGTGAGCACGTATTAGTACAATGTGTTATATTTAGTGTAGGTCTCACTATATACGCTTGTATGTGACTTTAGTATTAAGTAGTTTGATAGTTATATAGATGAACTACTAAGTTTATTAAAGATAACATGAACCATCATTCAGTATATACTCTTTGAACATACTTTATAACTGTACTTTATATTATTGTACTTTGTTCTTTGCAGATATCACTGCTGCCTTTTGGTTTTACTGAATTACTAAATAAATTAGTGAACCTAAACAAAGTCTTGTCGCTTGGCTTCAAATGGCGTCGCCTGTAGGATACCAGACGGTTGGATACCTCATGGTATGATTGCTCATGATTGTATACCAAGGACTCTAGAGGCAGTACTGATTGTGCGTTACACCGACCATTTTGACATTTTTACTTTGAACTTAAAGTTTGACTAATATTTAAAGAAATTTTCAAAATTTTAATCTGAGCCATATATAGCTATTAACAGATAGGTCGAGTGTCATCATACTCCCATAGCTTATTTTTGACAAGACATTCTATTGAGTACCAGCCGCAATGACCTTTGACCTTTAACTTAACTGGATTTGACCAACCTTTCAAAAAAATTAACTTTTGCCGTATCTCCTGGATATTTAGTGCTTGGGGTTTACTATTTTATAATTACCGGTTTATTTCTTGTTGTTAGAGCTTTTCTTGAATACCGACATTTTACTTGGACCACAGACTTTTCCTTCTTTTGAAAAACGTTGGTCAGAAGTTTCGAATGGCTGATTCCGCGACATTTATTTTTTGCCTGTGTAATCTTTGTGAAATTCTTTTGGGCATCATTAACATCAGTATTATTGACTCCTTGACCTTGTCCAGTTTGACCTACTTTTGAAAATCTCTAGCTTTGGTAATAATTATTGATCTGTTGCCGCTTTTATGTTTTTTGTTCCTCGAAGGTGTGCTCATTGTGAGGAACTTTTCTTTTGGTACGAAGAATAATTTTTTCTTGACCTACAACATTCATCATAAGCTGCATTACGAGAGCATTATGTTTCACAAACACATCTTGAATTTTTATCCTTAGCTCCTCAAACTTTTAATATTTATATAACTACAAAAATCCAAGCCGTAGTATATATATATTTTTTTGATATATATAAACCAATAATGTCAGATCGCATAAAATAGAATGAATTGTTTGAACGCACATATCGATGTTTAGTTGTGTCATTACTTAAACATTGAATCTTTTTTTAAAGATGTAGTCTCATAATTGCAAAGTTATTTGCAAACATATTGATTAATGTTAGCTCGCTAAGTTCAATTTGCAGAGACAGTTGCAGATAAAAGATAACATCTTTCAAAAATAATAAATCAATGCTTATTTTCTTTTTTTCTAACTCCTTGTCTTGTTTTGCAAATTTGATTTCTTTAAAGTACTTGAATTATCTCTAACCTAAATAACAATAAATCTAAATGATTCAAATTTTGATTTTCGTTTATGACATTGCTCTTGCACGGTATTTAACCTTTGTGACGTCAGAATAAAACGCATATTACACATATTAACCTTTTCAACCCCGATCTGTGTTTTGGCCTTTTGAAATTAAAAACAAATTAGAATACCGATATAAGTCTGCTATAACGTATTTTGTGGATTGTGGAAATATCTATCTTTTTCTTTTTTTAAATTATTACATTGTACCTGTAGCAATAAAAGATATTGATCTTCAGAAAATGTGTTTTTCTTTTACTTTCATAATTTCATACTCTCATAATCTAGTATCATTGAGGATCTAGTATCATTGCGTTTCTTGCAACACCTAAAATTCAAGCAAAATAAACATATTTATGGTATGATTAGATTTGTTGAAAGAAATATTCAGTACATCTCACTTCAACTATTTAGTTTATTTTCTCCATGATATTAAAAAATAACAAAAATTTCAATTTAAGCGGTTTTTATTAGATTAATGGATAATAAATGCTCATACATTCAAAATACTGCATGGATAGAAAAAGATGTGGATATGTTTTTGGAGAAGCATAATTCTAGATGTATTGTACTACAAAACAAATATAAATATACCTATGCTTTTTTATAAGCATCTTAATATCTTTAATACAATAAAACTTGTGTTATCCGACATGCGCGGGGAACAGATTACAAATGTATATGACGGAATAAAGAAGGTGTAGTATTGCAGCGTGTAAAGATCATTGACATAAGTATAAATGAGAAATAAAATTAAATGGCTGAAATCACAGTAAAAAAGTATTACACTTGTGTCGGATAAAACAGGTTCCACTGTAATAGGTTTATTATCCGTCCAAACATCTTCATTTATCAGTGTTTGTGAATAGAAATATTTCTACTTTCAAATTTATTACAACACACATGAAGTACATCTTTTACTGAATGCATTTAGTATCACTTTACAGAATAGTTCAATCCCCTCTACCTTTACCGAAAACATATTTGTTTAAATATTTGTTACTTGATGTTAAATATTTCCAAAAAAGAACTCAAAGATAAAAATTAATGTAAAATCTTCTTTTGAGGGTTTGCATAACCCATATATGACCATATATGATCTTTCATCTGTTAAGAAAAATCAATAAATACTTCACATATACATGTATAATAGCATATGTTTTCTATTAAAATAAAACATTTATTACTGAATTTGTCATTAGGATTTAATGAGGTTGACTTAGTTACGTTTGACCATCATTAACGTCCTCTTTAATGGTATTCCACGTACTGTAGGGGCCCACGGAGCGTTAAGGAAGGCTCTGTTACAGCGGATAAACCACCAGTCACCTCTGTAGTCAGCAGCACAGTTATTATCACTCCACCTGTCATTGTCTCTGTCTGGGGTACTGAAGTACATCCCAGACGGATCATTGCTTCTCAAGCTGTCTCCTGGAATAAAATACTATAACAATAAAAAAAGACACAACAGTCATCTCCAGTCAATCTGTCGTTATCTCTGTCAGGGGTGGAGACAGATCTGGCTCAACTAGGATATATGGATAAGTAGTCCCGGTAAAAATATTTTCAAACGCCAAATTTGAATTAATGCGCCTTGCTTTATAATCGGATTCATGCGCCAAATTCGAATTAATGCGCGTTGTTGGATAATTAAAAGGAAATTAGAAGAAGTTTTCCAGCAGTTGACACGTCGACGGGTTGACGGGTCGACTAGTTGACAGGTCGACGGGTTGACAAGTCGACTGGTAGACAGGTCGACGGGTTGACTGGTTGACGGGTAGACAGGTCGACGGGTTGAGAGGTCGACTGGTTGACAGGTCGACGGGTAGACAGGTCGACGGCTGGACAGGTCGACTGGTAGACGGGTCGGCGGGTTGACAGGTAGACGGCCTGAAAGGTGGACCGGAAGACAGGTGGACGGGTTGACAGGTCGACGGGTAGACAGGTCGACTGGCTGACCCCTAAGTTGGATAGAGGAATAGCCTTAATCTATCATGTTCGATAACTAACCCTAATCTCCCAGGTGGTTATTAGTGGCTTGGTCAAAAAGGGATACAGTCTATATATACTGGTGATGTCTTTATTAGTTCATGGTTACATCAACGTAAGAACTGTAAAACAAATACAAAATTTATCAGTAATAATTAACAACAAAATCTAAATTACATAAAGTACACAAACATGCACTAGGATGACCCTTTGGTATACATACACATGTAGACTAGAGTTCAATATTCAATAATATCAGCTAATTGACTAGTAATATGTAATATGAATAATATCTATACGTTTAATTTAATTCACTTCTTAATCTCAATAAAATATTACCAGTGACAATCAGGAAATACAACTGTGCCACTTCACTTAAAACATGTAAACAAACTTGGCGCCTTGCCTTACATTACCGTACAAAGGGCAATAACTCTAAGTAAATCATGACACAAAAATTCCATGTGCACAACAAATAATCTCACAACTGATAATTTACATAATAAATCAGTTCTATTTAATCATTAAATTGATATGATATATAAAATACAAATTGCCATGGGACTAATAATTATCAATCAAAATTTCACTACACGTGGGTCAAAATGGCGCCATGTATAAAACCACCCTAGCCATGCTTGTACAAAAAATGCTCTACATACAGAGTAATCGTTATATCTATACTAAATCAGAAACATTAACTAACAAGATCAGGGATGTTAAACAATACTATGAGCATATATAAGATGCATACATAATTGCTAATTACCTTGTTCTCCTGACCAAGTCGCCAAGTTTTAACCTTTGTCGTTCTTTCGTTCACGTTAGGATGTACAAAGATGCTGGGCGGAAATTACGTAATATACAAATAGTAGCAGGACCCAAATATAAGAAGATTGCCTATCCGGAATTTTTACCAAACATTGTTACACATATGTGATTTACAAAAAATATTGCAAATAAAATAGACTCCATTAAAATTATAGTAAAATAAAAATTATGACATTTACACTCCCACCAAAATCAGCATGATTTTAGACATTCAAAGTATCAATAAAGGTGTTAAGCTTGCAATCTACATATCGTCTAGAATACAACATACAACTATAACATAGCAGTTACATTAATTTGCAATGAGTAGCACAAGCTTGTGAACTGTTCTCTCCAGGACTCCAGATTGCATTTTCACCTTGACTCTCCGTACGAGACCATCATCATCTGGGTTGGCTTCGACAACTCTACCGAGAGGCCATTGGTTGCGTGGCAGGTCAACGTCCTTCACCAGAACAATGTCACCTTCCTTGATGTTCCGACGAACTCCATGCCACTTCTGTCGTAAGGTGATCTGAGCCAAGTACTCATGTCTCCAACGGGACCAAAATTGTTCCATAAGGTACTGTACACGTCTCCAACGTTTACGGGCATATATGTCTTCCTTCACGAACTCTCCAGGAGGGGGAAGGGGAGAAGTGGTCTTCCCAGTTAAGATGTGGTTCGGAGTAAGCGGCTCCAGTGAGTCTGGGTTGTCTATCTCACTAACCGTTAGTGGGCGACCGTTTACAATAGACATCGCTTCATAGAATACGGTTCTCAGCGAGGAATCATCTAGCCTTCCAGGACAAAGTAATAGTATGGCGTTGAGTATGTTACGGACGGTTCTTATTTGACGTTCCCACACACCTCCTGTATGACTAGCACTGGGCGCGTTAAACACAAATTCACAGTGTTTCTCTGCCAAGAATGAACATATTCTTTCCTTGTTAAGTGCTTTCTGGAACTCATTCTTAGCTCCAATGAAGTTGGTTCCTTGGTCTGAGCGCAACTGTCGCACGGTTCCTCTAATGGCGATAAAACAGCGCAAACCATTGATAAAGGCGTCTGTAGACATGTCATCTAACATCTCAATGTGGATAGCACGAGAGCACATGCAGGTAAATAGTAACCCATATCGTTTTATTTCCTTCCGTCCCTGTTTCACAATAAATGGGCCGAAACAGTCCATACCGCAGTATGTGAAAGGCGGAGATGGTTCCATACGCTCCTTGGGCAAGTCTGCCATTCTCTGTGTCTCTGTCGGTCGTCTCAACTTCCTGCATATAACGCACTGACGTATGTAGCTGGCTACTGTCTTACTTCCTCCTACAATCCAATAACCAAGAGACCGGAGCTTGTTCAGGGTAATTCCTCTTCCTTGATGAAAGGTTTCCTTGTGAGCATGTGAAAGAATCAAGTGCGTGATATGACCATTTCTGGGTAAGATTATTGGGTTCTTGTAAGCATCAGACAGGGTTGCCTTCCTCAGTCGGCCTCCGACTCGAAGTATCCCATCTTGTAGAATAGGCTCTAGGGGTTTCAGGGAGTTAGACTTTGGTAGCCCTTCAGATTTCTCGAGAGCGCTGATAGCATCTTGAAAGGTTTCATGTTGAACGTGCTTGATGATAGTTTGTTCTGCTTGAAGTCTTTCATTCGGATTTGGTGGATAGGTTCCCTTGACACCATTGGAGAGTCTCTGCATTCTGGCAATGAAGGATATCATTTTGGTCCAAGATGAGAATCGAGATAGAATGTCAAGGATACTAGAATGAGCCTTTGTTTTGGTGCATAGAGTTCTTGCAGATCTTACTTCAGGGTCTCCAAGTTGCAACTCTGTTTCAACACCTTTGCTTTCAATGATGGACTGCCATAGTAATGGAGGGCCGGTCAACCATGAAGAATCATTAACTTCAGATGCACGCAGTCCACGCGAGGCGTGATCGGCTGGGTTGCTGGCAGATTCAATGTATAGCCACTGATGAGGTTTTGTTGCATCTCTTATCATCTGTACACGGTTTGCAACAAATACGTGGAACCTGCGAGCCTCGTTGTTGATGTAGCCAAGCACCACTTTAGAGTCTGTCCAAAAGTACTCTCTGTTGATAGGTAGATTCAGCTCCCTCTTCAGAAATAAACTGACCTTCACTGACAATACTGCAGCTGTCAATTCCAAGCGAGGTATCGTTACAACCTTTAGAGGTGCTACTCTTGCCTTTGCGATAACTAAAGCACAATGTACCTTCGTTCCCTTTACAACTCTAAGGTAAGAACACTGTCCATAGCCATTTGTGCTTGCGTCCGAGAAATGATGCAGCTCAAAGGTTATCGGTTTGCCAAAATCACTTGGTATGAGGCATCTTGGGACTTTGATGAGATCAAGGTTCTGTAGATCTTTGATCCAAGCTTCCCATTCAAGTAGTCTGTCTGCGGGTAGAGGGTCATTCCATCCTATGTTACCTTGACACATCTCCTGCAGTATCCGTTTCCCAGTCAGAGTGAAAGGGGAGAGAAATCCCAATGGGTCGAATATTGATGCTACAATGGATAGCATACTGCGCCTAGTAGGAGATGCATTCTGGTCGACAGCTTTGAAGCAAAATGCATCCTCTTCAATGTTCCACTTTATACCAAGTGCTTGTTCCATAGGTAATTGTTCATGTGAAAGGTCTAAGTCTTTAACATCTGCCGCTCTCTCTGATTCAGCAACAGAATTTATTACGTTCTTGTTGTTGGAAATAAATTTGTGTAGACGCAATCCACCATTGGCACACAGAATCTGTGCATCTTGTATCAACTTGATAGCTTCTTCTTCCGTCTCAACACTGGTGAGTCCGTCATCCACATAGAAATTATTCTGCACAAAGAATGATGCAGCTTGAAGTTGCTCTTCTTGGCTTTTGGCTAAGAACTTGAGTCCATAATTAGCACATCCTGGGGAGGAAGCCGCTCCAAACAGGTGTACTCTCATACGATATTCCTTGGGTTCTGCATCCAAGTTTCCATCCTCCCACCATAGGAATCGTAAGAAGTCTCGGTCTGCTTCATGTACAACAAACTGGTGGAACATCTTCTCCACATCACACATGACAGCCACAGGGTGTTGTCTGAATCTGCATAGAACCCCAGTCAAAGCATTTGTTAAATCCGGACCAGTCAGTAGAGAGAATATTCATTTAATGAAGCCTCTTTGAATCTTGCTGAACAGTCAAAAACTACTCTAAGCTTTCCAGGTTTTTTCGGGTGATAAACACCATGATGTGGGATATACCATGTATTTCCACTGACACCATCTGACGATACTGGTTCGGCGTCGCCTCTTTCCAATACTTCTCTCATGAAAGTCTTGTAATGTTCTTGATATGTCTGGTCTCTTTTAAGTTTTCGTTTCAGATGATCTAAGCGAATCAATGCAAGTGACTTGTTGTTGGGCAGGGAGGGTCGCTCCTTGAATGGTAGAGGCATTTCCAAATGCTTATCCTCATGCTGCTGTATGTTTTCTTTCATGAAGTTAAGGAAGGCGATGTCATCTTGAGATATCTTTATATCTTCATTCTTGTCATGAGCAAAGTCTTTCTCCAAAGTTTTTATGACATCCCTGGGTGTACAGCTATGCAGCTCCTTCACTGAAGTTCTGTGACAAACAACAGTAACGTCCGAGTCTGTGTGATCTGTGTATCCAACCACGCTCCAACCAAGCAGTGTCTGGATGCCATATGGCTGGTTCTCGTTTCCTGTTAGAGTTCTTTTTGGTACAAGAGCTTGAGGACAATTGTATCCAATCAAGAGTCCAACTTCACATGACTGAAGAGGTGGTAGTTCGTTGCTAAGCTCCTTCAGGTGTGGCCAGCACATTACAGTTTTCCTTTCAGGTATATGTGAGCGATCCGCAGGAATGAAGTCTCTCGTATATGCATTGTCTATTGTCACAAATTCGGTAGACTTGAACCCTCTCACTCTCAGGTTCTGTATACGGAAACTGTTAATGATAGTGTGCTGTGAGGTCATGGTAGACAAGCTGAGACGCGTTGGTTGTCTATTCACATGCAAGGCAGCAGCCGTTTCGTCTAGCACAAAGGTAGTGTCACTTTGTGTGTCTAAGAGAGCATATGTCAATATCTCGTGCGAGGGGTTCTCCTGAACAGAAAGCCACACTGGAACGATCATGGAGGTGCTGTGACCATATCCTCTGCTCACACGAAAGGAACTGGCTTCCTTGACCTCTAATTGTTGCTTTCTTGTTGGTGATTCATCTTCATGCATGCAGGTTGGGTGTTTTCCCTTGCAGATACCACACGTATGCTTCTTCTTGCAGTCCTTGTTTCTGTGGCCCTTGCGTAGACATCCAAAGCACAGGTTTTTCTTACGCACTACCACTCGTTTATCCTCAATAGACAAGTTAATAAATTTCTCACACTTGAACAAGGGATGTCCTTCTTTCTCACAATAATCACATAAGTTGAGTCTCATGTCAGTTCCCGTTGCATTGTGCTGATGAGTTGAATTCGTTGCGAGGATGTTTGCTTTGCGACTCGAGTTTTTGTGCTCTCTGGCAGGTTTAGTGTCAGTGTCCTTGTCGCATAGATGTGTCGTGTGTCTGTGTTAACATTTGCACATTTTCAGCCTCTTCTCTGAAACCACGAACCAATTTCACCAAATTTGGACAGCATATATGGATATTCAAAACCACTAAAATTAATGAAGTGTTTAAAAATCTTCTTCTTTACTCCTGGACATCAAGCAGGAATATTGGCATGAATGTAATAAGCATTTTCAGTCCTTTACCAAAATTGTAAATTCTTGGAACCAGGGTCAGGCGTTGCTAGGGTGGGGCTCGACAGGCTATATAGTGAAAATTCATTATTTCTTTGAAAATCTTCTTCTTTGCTCCTGATTTTAAATACACTTTCCACATAGTTATGATAACAAATGGATTTGTGAATTTTATGGCCCCAGGGTCAGGGGTTTTCATAGGGCGGGGCTCTTAGATTATATAGAAAATGCATTATTTCTTTGAAAATCTTCTTCTCTGCTCCTGGGTATTAGATAAACTAACTAAGCACATAGTTATGATGAGCAAGAGTGCCTCTTCTAGATTTGTGAATTTTATGGCCCCAGGGTCAGGGGTTCTGGTGTTAGGGCGGGGCTCTATAGATTATATAGTGAAAATGCATTATTTCTTTGAAAATCTTCTTCTCTGCTCCTGGGTATTAGATAAACTAACTAAGCACATAGTTGTGATGAGCAAGAGTGCCTCTTCCAGATTTGTGATTTTATGGCCCCAGGAAGGGGTTCTGTGTTAGGGCGGGGCTTCTATAGAATATAGTGAAAATGCATTATCCTTTGAACATCTTCTTCTCTGCTCCTGGGTATTAGATAGTCTAACTAAGGTTATGATGAGCAGCACCTTTTGTGAATTTTATAGGGTCTTCTTGTTAGAATCTATAGTTATATAGTGAAAATGTTTTCTTTGAAAATCTTCTTCTCTGTCCTGGGTTGTAAACTAACTAAGCACATAGTTATGATGAGAAGAGTGCCTCTTCTAGATTTGTGAATTTTATGGCCCCAGGGTCAGTGTGTGTTAGGGCGGGGCTCTATAGATTATATAGTGAAAATGCATTATTTCTTTGAAAATCTTCTTCTCTGCTCCTGGGTATTACATAAACTAACTAAGTGCATAGTTATGATGAGCAAGAGTGCCTCTACCAAAATTGTGAATTTTATGGCCCCAGGGTCAGGGGTTCTGGTGTTAGGGCAGGGCTCTATAGATGTGAAAATGCATTATTTCTTTGAAAATCTTCTTCTCTGCTCCTGGGTATTAGGAATGCACATAGTTATGATGAACTGCTTTCCAGATTTGTGAATTTTATGGCTGGGGTTCTGGTGTTAGGGCGGGGCTCTAATTATATAGTCAATGCATTATTTCTTTGAAAATCTTCTTCTCTGCTCCTGGGTAATCCGAGTAGGCCTTGACTTGCACTAGTTATTGAACAAGATTTCTCTTCCAAAATTGTGAATTTTATGGCCCGCTGCTGGGTTCTGGTGTTAAGTCGTTGTTGCTCTATTGATTATATAGTAAAAATACATTTATTCTTTGTAAATATTTTTCTTTGCTTCTGGGTTTTAAGCCAATTATCCAAGTATATATATATTTATGATGAAGAAAGGTGCATCTAGCAAAGTGGGTTTTAACGCATCCCCAGGGTCAAGGGGGGTTACTGCCTGAAAATTTAAATCTTTGAAATCTGCTTTTTGGTATGAATCAACTCATTTTACTGATAAAATTTGCATTTTGAAATATGCTTTAAACCTGGGTGTCTATGGTGTCTTTTGGGGTGAGGTGCAAACTGGTTATAAAGTGGAAGTGCATTTTTTCATTGATGACCTCTGGGTATTAAGTAAATAGAGTAAGCATGCTTTAATAATTATGATAAGCAATGGTGCCTCTTTCAAAATTGTAAATTGTGAATTTCATGGCTGAACGTTTGAAAGTTGTTACACAATACTCTTGACCTATAGGCCCGTGGGCCTCTTGTTGTGCTCTCTGGCAGGTTTAGTGTCAGTGTCCTTGAGCGCATAGATTGACGAGACTGGATTACAAGCAATGCGAGCCTCCTTTACGACGAAGTCCACAAACTTCTAGAGTCAATAGTTTCTTGAACTTGACGATTCCAACGCAGTGCAGCCCAATTAGGAAGTTTGCTTAATAGTTTCTGATTTTCAGAGCAGTCTTCTTTTAAGGCTTGGAACCTGATTGCATCTCACATTTTGTCTACAAAATCTCTGAGAGCCTTTGAATTCCCTTCTATAACAAATGGGTGTCCTCTTTCCTGCAGGACTTGTCTCGTTTTCATATGCAGAGCTGCTTCCATGTAGAAGAATCCATCTATGGCCTGGTGGCCACGTATCTCTTCAAAAAGAATAGTCTCTCTTTCAGGAATGCCTTTACGTTCTATCAATGCATAAAGGCCGTCTTCCATTCTCGAATCTAAGTGGATCTCCTGTGAACACTGACGGCTCAGGTATAGGTAGTCTATTAAGGTTCACTGAGTCCGTTTGCTAAGATACTTGTTGTAGAATCATCGTTTGTGGTGCTGTTCGAGTTGACTGTAGCGTTGTTAGTAGGTGGGTTGAACGGAGTATAAGTAGACCTCCCAGTGTGTGTAACAATAGGACGAGTAGTAGACGTGACGACTGGTGTAATTGTAGGGTGGCTAACAATAGTCGAAACAGCCGGGGGGTCAGTTGGACGGCTTCTAAAGGAAGTGTCGTGTTCAGTTTGACGTCTGCTTGCGGCTGCAGCAATGTTCACATCCCCCTGCATCAAATCCGAGTAGGCCTTGAGTCTTGCTTCTGCCATTGCAACTGATTTCTCTGCTTGAAATTTTCTCACTTCCCGCTGCTGAGTTTCTAGTAGTTTTCGTTGTTGCTCTTGCAGTGCTTCAAACTTTGTTTGCTGTTCCTTAATTTATCGACTCCAGTTCTACCCTTTTGGTTGCTACATCTGCGAGGGCATCCACGAACTTTGAGGACAGTTGTGATTTTATCGAATCACTCTCCGAGACACTAGACCAACTTAAGTCACTAAACACAGACCTAGCATACTCATTATGCTTTAAACCTTTACGACTGTCTATGGTGTCTTCAAATCCTGAGATTTTTTCATTGATGAGATGAGTCATGTCTTTAGAAATAGCAACACAGGCGTCCACTTTCCGAACTACACTTTGGTGTGGTGCACTACATGAATTACGCAAATGTTCAAAAGCCTCTATGACCTCTCTTTCCAGCTTCAATATTTCGTCTAACATGTTTCCAAGATCTTCTTCACTGGACTCTATTTTCACATTTTGTCTACACTCTCTGACCTTGAACTTCCATCGATCGAAGCACAATTGAATCCTCTTTTCACGTCTCTTAGACTCCTGGTCCATGTAATCTAACATTCGGTCGGTGGGTTTATGTACATTAAACTTCCTCTGTCCCACATATAAAGTGTCTTTGTTTGTCGTTTGTTGTGTCTCATTATTCACTGGTTCGTTGTTTTCGTTATTCATCGTTGTATCATAGTTTTCGTTGGATGTTGTACCATTAGCTGTATCCGTAACATCAGGCGTTGTACCATCCGGGGTCGTTTTGTCATCAACCTTTGACATCTTGATGAGACTGAAGTCAAGTTCTTACTATTAGTGGCTTGGTAAAAAAGGGATAAGTCTAATAATACCGGTGATGTCTTTATTGATGGTAACATCAACGTAAGAACTGTAAAAACAAATACAAAATTTATCATAATTAATACATAACAAGAAAATCTAAAATTACATAAAGTACACAAACATGCACTAAGATGACCCTTTGGTATACATACACATGTAGACTAGAGTTCAATATTCAATAATATCAGCTAATTGACTAGTAATATGTAATATGAATAATATCTATACGTTTAATTTAATTCACTTCTTAATTACCCAGTGACAATCAGGAAATACAACTGTGCTACTTCACTTAAAACATGTAAACAAACTTGGCGCCTTGCCTTACATTACCGTACAAAGGGCAATAACTCTAAGTAAATCACACAAAATTCCATGTGCACAACAAATAATCTCACAACCGATAATTTACATAATAAATCAGTTCTATTTAATCATTAAATTGATATGATATATAAAATACAAATTGCCAATGGGACTAATAATTATCAATCAAAATATCACTACACGTGGGTCAAAATGGCGCCATGTATAAAACCACCCTAGCCATGCTTGTACAAAAATGCTCTACATACAGAGTAATCGTTATAAATATATAAATCAGAAACATTAACTCTGAGATCAGGGACTTTAAACGTTACTATGAGCATATGAATACATAAGCATATGCTAATTACCTTGTTCTCCTGACCAAGTCGCTAAGTTCGTTTTAACTATCGTTCTGCGTTAACGTTAATGGATGTACAAAGATGCTGGGCGGAAATTACGTAATATACAAATAGTAGCCGGACCCAAATATAAGAAGATTGCCTATCCGGAATTTTTACCAAAAATTGTTACACATAAAATTGATTTACAAAAAATATTGCAAATAAAATAGACTCCATTAAAATTATAGTAAAATAAAAATTATGACATTTACAGGTCAAAGGGTTAAAGTTCTTGGTAACAAATCAAAAGTCTTCTCACAAGGATACATATGTGAAAAATGAAAGTCCTAGCCCTTAGCATTCAAAAGTAGTTATGGTCAAGCTTAAAGTTTTTTCATAAGACTTAGTACAAAAAATATCCAAGGTCAAAAGGTCAAGGTTGTTGATCTCAAATGAAAGGTCTTGCAACAAAGAATACATCTGTGAAATATGAAAGTCCTAGTATCTACTGTCCAAAAGTTGTGGCCAAGTTAGTTTTTGAAAAGTAGATCAAATTTCAAGGTCAAGGTCAAAGGGTCAAAGTTCCGTATATCCAGTGAAAGGTCTTTTCACAAGAATTACATATATAAAGTATGAAAGCCCTACCCTTACCGTTCAAAAGTTATGGTCAAGGTTAAAGTTTTTTCATAAGTACGGAAATCTACAAGGTCAAGATCAAAGGTCAAAGTAGTTGATATTTTATAAAAGGACTAGTCACAAGAAATATATGTGTGAAATATGAAAGTCCTAATATCTACCGTTCAGAAGTTATGGCCAAAGTAAATTTTTGGAATTTTTGTGTAAAAGTAGGTCAAACTCCAAAGTCAAGGTCAAAGATCAAATTCGGTGGTACCATATTGGAAACGCCTTATCACAAGAAATATACATGTGAAGTATTAAAGTCATAGCTCCACTAAATCAAAAGTTATAGGCAGGGATAAAGTTTTTGTGACGGACTCACAGACAGACAGACGAATGAGATTTAATGTCCCCTCGTTTTCGCGAAAGCGGGGCCGGGGACATAAAATACAAGTTAACAAAACACTGCGCAATCCACATAGCATCCTTTTTAGTGTAACAATAAACCACAGGCGTGGTACACTTTTAAAGCACTCTTTTATTAATATATGTCCGAGACCGCGCCTTTAAAAATGTATAAAATGTATTACGGAGTAATTCATTCATAATTATAACAATATAAGACATGATGTATACCTGTAAATGTTCTAAAATATAATATTTTCATTAAATAGGTATTACAAACTGTAAAATGTGAAAAGCGTTGAGGTGTTTGTTTGTTGTTGTTTCCGATCAAATAATCTTCTTTGAACATCAATTTTTTGTGAAGATGTCGACATTTTCAAACGTCAATGGAAATATCTCCGGTGTGCGCTATCGAGACGACATTTTTCAGCGCCATGTGATACCCTTCATACAGGGACAGCAAAATCACATTACCTTACAGCACGACAACGCAAGACCCCACTTTGCACGCGTAGTGAGAGACGTTTTCGTTCAACAGCATGCCGATGTCTTGCCTTGGCCAGCAGCAGTTTCCCCCGATTTCTCACCGATCAAGCACGTTTGGGATGAAATTGAACGACGCTTACGTCGTTCGCTGAATCAGCCAGAGACTCTGGCTGTCTTAGGCCAGGCCTTTACGACCGTCTGGAACAACATCTCCCAAGCATATCTGAACACTTTAATGTCATCAATAAGGCGCCGTTGTCAAGCATGCGCCAATGCAAATGGTGGTCACACACTTTATTGACTTTGTTAAGTCAAGTTTGAATACCAGTGTCTTTCCAGTTTTCATAAACTGACGTTGTTTGACCTTAACTTTAATGAATTATGAAATGTTGTTATGAATGTATTTGTTAATAGTATTACAAGAAATAAAAATTTGGTCATTGTTCTTTTTATTATCTATTCATGTTTACAATACTGCACAGTTTCTTTTTTTCCGCTAGTATATTTAATTGTAGTGTAATAAAAAAAAACATATACAAACTATCAGAATTTTTTTTTCTCTTTTTTCAACATATTTCAATACAAAAAAAAGTATCATTATGATAATAAACGTAATTTGAACCTTATTTTAAGAAACTTTACTGAATATACTCACCTAAGGTCCCCGTGGCAGCTCCTGTAAGAAAGAGTTGATATTTTCCTGCTTCGTCGGAGACAATGAGAATCGGTCGTATATTAAATACAGAGTTGTAACAATCTGGAGAGTGATGGACACATACAGGGATGATGAGTTTTCTTTTGTTAATTGATAGATTACGTCATTTCCTGTAATAAGATATATGTGATCAGCTGATTAACCCACTGCAATACAATTAATTCTTTTAAAAAATTTTATCCTGCAAATACACCTTGCATTGACCTAATAAAGCTAACCTAACAAGGGAACCGCTACGCGGAGCATCCCCTCGCGGCAGGAACATCACTAGTAATGGCAATATCTCATGAAAATAAATTCTCTAGAGGGAAATGTTAAACATGTTAAAGATTGATAGTACAACGTAATCTTCTTTAATGTCCCTCATGAATATTTTGCTCATATGAAGGCTTGCCCGCGAAGAGTTGCACATTTTTTTCCTATAATAGGCACTGACGGCCATTGAGCAGTGAGGAATCTTTTTATACCAGCATCTATTCCGACATTGGCCCTTGGTTTACACGGTCTCATTCGAAGGACAATTAAGTGTCCACGTCCCACAGTGGGATTCAAACCCGTAGCATTAGGATCAACTCCCTTACTTTAGACAAAATAATTAGTGGAGCGTTTTGGTTAGGGGGGGGCATAACATTGATACCTAATTTTAGGTAGTAAAGTTTAACATAAAGTATTAAATTGTTTTTCAGCTCTATTTATTTCTTTAACAAAATTTTAGGGGGTGGGTGTCTATTTTGTACAGAAATCAACATGCATAGCATGTTAGTTAGTGGGGTGGGGGTGTCTATTTTTAACAAAAATGCAATTGCATAGCATTTAAGTTGGGTGGGATGGGAAAGATATTATGCATACGTAATTGGGCAGTTTCCCTTATACCTTGTAAGTTGTAGAAACCTATCACTTATGCTTCATGTACAAGTTAAAGTAATTTTAATTATTTACCTACCTAATTAGTATATTTCACAGTTCCAGGCATTATGCATTTTTTTTCGTAATGAAAAAATAACAATGTACATCGAGAGTTTATTTGAACTTGTGGCATAGGCATCAGGAACCGGGGGGGGGGGGGGGTTAGCCTCCCACATTTTGCAAATATAGAAAATTTCTATGCATTGAAAATTGGAATTTACCTTTTTTGTTGGTTTAGCCCCCCCCCCCCCCCCCCCCAACACACTTTCAATTTAACGTGCACCTCAAATTCTCAGACACCTGTTGGAATTTGGCAATGTAACCACGACGTTCATCAAATTCTTTTAATATGGTTCCCACTGACTCGACACGGCTTTTAAACTGGTTCCCTAGCAGAAATGATTATTGTCAACTTGTACATAAAATGTCAGGGTTTCGAGACAGTGAAAATGCGATAACTGAAGAAATATTTCAACAATGAACTTGAAAATTAATAGGCTTCGTCCTTTTTATACCGCCACACAAGTATGTAAACGCTGAGAGTGGTTAATGCAAAGGTTCTCTGTCAATCTTGCCCACAAAAGATTATTGTCAACTCGTACATAAAATGCCAGGGTTTCGAGGCAGCAAAAACGCGATATCTGAAGAAATATTTCATCAATGGACTTGAAAATTAATAGGCTTCGTCCTTTTATACTGCCACACAAGTGTGTAAACGCTGAGAAAGGTAAATGCAAAGGTTCTCTGTCAATCTTGCCTACAAGGTACCGAACACACACACACACTAACACACTAACACACATACATACGCACATTCGCGATGATATATCGCCTCCGCGACTAGTTGCGCGAGGGGATAATAAACCAAAGCTTTATCCGGTCACTGCCTTATAAAGCCTCGTGCAGGTATTCCGACGTTCTAAAAACATTGTGACATCATGTATATTGCAATGTTTACGCCATAGCGTCATAGTTTCAACTGCAGATATGTGCTTAAATCTGTCGAAAATAGCTAGTTTTGGACGTTCAAAATTAAAAAAAAAATAATTGCAGGATAAATAAAATACATGTCAACTGTCTTGAAATATAAGCGATATTTGGGCTCGGGTCGAAAACGTAAGAGTGTTCAGCAAGCAAGCCTCGCCCTCTATCACGTTTTCTTACCCTCGCCCAAATATCGCTTATAGTTCAAAACACTAACCACGTATTTTATATGAATCTACCTTTTCGCAGCATTGTTAAGGCTTGAATAAGGGGGCGGGGCCTAATTTATACGGATAAAGTTTACTGTAACGTCAAACAAAAATATGACTTTTATGTATTTCTTATTATACCTGAAAATTCAATAGTTTGCCATTTTTTTACTGTATTAGCGTAATAAATAGCAATAAAACTTAACAGTGCATTTAAAAAACTTTCCAGTTAAATCCCATGTAGCTGGTTACAGACAAAGCACTGATAGCGATGAACTTTTAAACATGACGTCATTTTGATAATAATGACGTATTTCATGTGCTGTGAGAGTCAGATTAAGGAATTTTTAAACAATGAAAAATGCGTTTTATTATTAAACGTAATGTTATCTACAGGTTTTAAATAGTCTATTAATACCAGTGCATATCCTTTGTTTAGTGCGATTAATGATTAACTATCAAAGAGAACGTATTTTATTAACTATGTCGTGTTCTTATGTACAGGTTACGTATATTTTACATCGAGATGCCTCATAAAATCTTACTTTCGCAAGGGCAAACACTTAATAGATCTTAACCATTTTTTTGAATATAGATAAAGGATATTTTTTTTAACTTGAAAAGTGCTTCTGCTTTCTTTAAATCGAGGGCATGATTTTATAAACACACAAAATAATTGGTAAAAGTCAAACATATTTCGACATTGGCTTATTTACCTGAAAATTTAACTACATGTATTAAAACGCGAATTCTATTCAAAGCAGCAGCACTTTTAAGAAACTACAAAGTATGCAGAAACAATTAATAGCTTGAATTTTTAATATCAAATAGTGTATGCCCTTGCAATATTGAAATTTGTTCATGACCTACATTCAGTACACGAACTATGCATTCATCACGTGACTGTCCATCAATGGAACCAAACTTCATACGGTACAGAGTGGGTTATACTATGCAATTTCCATCAGTATTTGTGTACTGTGATAATAAAACAGCTTAAATAAAATAAATTCAGTTTAAAAAGATCCCCCTTTTTTGCACGTCTATTTTCCGATGATTTCTCGTAGTAGGCCTTAAGAGTGCTGCGTTTGAAAAAAAAAATCCTTCGCTCTAGACTAAATTGCTATATTTGGTCTCAAAGTAATATGCCGCTAAATGAAATTCTTCTTTTCTTTTTTTTTCTAGTTATTTGAGATATCTGAAAATCGTAAAACACACATTACCTAGCCTTAAATTTAGATCTTTATCGTTCTTTATAATTTTTTTTACCTGCCACAGAATTATTTTATCTTCAAACTCTGAAGGAATAAAAAGTTCTTATTTGAAAGCGATTTACACTTACCAATCCAGACATCTTGTTCTGGTGAACCAAAACCATTTTTATAATCCACCCAGTTCCTGTCAAAGATCACAGATCCATCAACGCGTTTCTGAATGGTCTTTGAAAATTAACATGCATAACAATTCAATTTATTGCTTAGAACAAATACTTATTATAATATAAACTCAAAATATTCAAATTAAACCTTTATCTTAAATCTTAAAACAAACAATATGAGTTACATTATGTACTTTTAATTTTAGAAGAAACTACATACCGTCCACCCCCACCAATTGTCGTCATATCGCAGTCTACTGATTGGAATGGTTAATGTACTGTAGGGGTATATTTCATGCATCCCTGTACTGGTTTGTCCGTCATGGTTAAGATCATTGCAATCTTTGGGCATGGCAGAGAAAACAAAATCTAAAAAAAATACCGGGATCATATTATGTAGAAGAAATGAGAGGATATATAATGCCTGCATGAAATATAAAAGTTAATTACTGAAACTAAAATGTTTACAACATCTACCATGCAGATTAGGTTAAGCTGTTCCTCATTATCTTAAATCAATTTTTTTCTTGTTTTCTAATTGCTACAAATCTCTTATTTATGACATAATTAAAAGTATTTAAAATAATATACAGTATTTTCAATACCCTGCGGATTGAAAGAAATGTTAAGAGGAATGCAATTTTAGATCAGATGATAAACCATTTGGACCATCAAATTAGGTGTTGGAAAATCGAGTAAATCATGATATCTACTTTTTTGTATGATATAATGTATGTGAAATTAAACTTTCATAAATTCTAAGGTTGATACAATGACCATGTTTTCCAACACAGTCTATCCTATCCAAATTCAGACTGACTTTTTAACAGATTAAAATGCCTATATTTTTACAATGAATTGTCCTATAAACTTTCCGTTTTCCAGATCAGAACAGGGGCCGATCGACTGAGGATGTTTACTCCTCCATGGCACAAGATTTAATCTCACTCTCAGGATGCTCACTCCTCCATGGTACCTGATCCCATCTCTGATGTTCTGGAGGTCCTAGTTTGCTCTGCTCCCATTTTGTATTGTTTTATGGACTTTGAGATTGAATACTGTTCGTATATCTCCATGTCCTAGATTTACAGGACAGCTGTTTTCAAGATAGCAATTTCGAGAAACTAGCTGGTGATTTTTTTGTTGTTGATTTTTTTTAGTTAATTACAAGCTATAATTTCCTTATGGTTTGGAATGATACTTATAACAAAGCTTAAATGAATATTATTACTAATTATGTTGAAAATACACATATACCTCTTAAAAAGAAATATCAAAAGAATAAATCGTGTCTTTTCGAGAAGAACCTTAAAAAAAACAAAGAAGCAAACAGAAAGAAAAAATAATATATATACATACCATTATCTGAGTAGGATCTTCACCCGGCTTCCTCAGAGGTACCAGACGTTAGACTTTTCTTGTGGGTACGACATTTCTTCGTTTAGAGTTGAGAATCAAAGAAGACGCACTCCCTTTGACACATCGCAGCACACTCGGTCAAAGAATGAGAATTCTGTTCTCCTAAAATCTCGTAGTTTGATATTTTATTATCAAACTCCAGTTTTTTGCAACATATTTCTGCGATATAATGGTCGCTTTAGATAAAGCTAAAAAGCCGACATTAAGGAGATAACACACTGACTACTCATTTTTTCTTTACTTTTTTAAGATAAAAAATTCTGCGTTCTTGTTAATCTGTAAAATTCTGCTAGATGGTCTTTCAACAGCCAAATATATACCTTAATCAATGACTGAAAAGCGATTGGCTAACGGTGACGTTCTCTATATTTACTGTTAATTTAATATCAGATTTTTTTAGTTAATAGGAATTGTAGATTTCTTTTTTGAAATTTGCGATTTAAAATATAACAATGAAAAGTGTTCTGTTTTTTTAACTAGTTAATGTCTGTTTTGTTGTACAGTGGTCATAAGCCTCTGTAAATCTGGAAAATGAGTATTTATTTTCTTAAATCAAATTAAAAATAAGATAAAAGAAACAATTATCTGACTCTCAGTCATTATTAATAATATATTGATTTATTTCAATTAGCCTTTAAATATTATTATTATACTTTCATGTTAAATACTAAAATCTTATTGGTTTAGATATAGCATTGAATTTCTGGTTTATAAACGTATTTTTCTTTAAAAGGTCTACTTCTTACAAGAACAAGAAAATACTCTTGCTAAAAAAAAACCCCATAATTTTGATTGAAAGTTTAAATAGCGGCAAGAGGACGCAGAAGTTGAGTGGTTTCCAAAGTTTTCTTAATTTTGCTGGAAATTCGTAAATTTTAAGATGGTTTTACTTCTGAAACAACTGATCACAAGCTTACATTTCTGTGACTTTTATGTTTTATTTTTAAGAGGGCTGTTCGTGGAAAGTTCGTGGACTAGCACCATCAAAATAAAATCGCTTAAGACACGAGTATATCAATGAATTATCTAACGTTTAATTAGCATCATCTTTTTTTATTCATATGATCAACTTATGCTCACTAATTATATTTTTCAAAGTTAATTGTTGATGTCTTATGGCAATGGTATGTCCAGGTAGGGCGAGACAAAAGACTACATTTTCCTTACATAAATGTAACTAAGAAAAAAAAACAATTATATGAAAACCTGTCGTTTAAAAAATGCCAATAATTCATGTATGCGATTATACAATATTACGCCTTTAAAAATGCAACTTTAGCACACATTTGTAAGACTTCAAAGTTTCATAGTAAATTTGATTTGAAATATCTAAATGAGTCGACTTGCATATGGGTGGTTTTCTTTTCAAACATGCTATAAAGTTTCATTCCCCTCAAAAAAACTGGCATAGACCTGGGAAATATCTAAATATGCCATGGACTAAAATGCATTTAAAGTGCTTGTTTTGACAGTTCGATCCTTATATTTAAAGTCTTAATTTTTTTTACCAAGTACTGTGGAGGTGGAAAACATTCAGGTGTTTTTAATTTCACTATGTTCACGATTTCAGAATTTTCCGCGAACTTTAAACCATCGTGATTATTATTTTACATCATTTCTTCCTATATACAGTCATAGTACCTGAATATTTACAAACCATTCTCCGTGAAATTTAAACCATTGTGAAAGGTAACTATCTAACAAACCCTGAAATTTTAGATACATGAAATTAAAGACGTCTACAGTACTATTTTTACGTTTCTACATACTAGTACATAGTTTAATTAAAATTCAAATAAAAAGACGGGGGTCAATATGCTTCCTTTTGGTGCTACAGTCCCTGAAACGTACTACTTCCAACCTGAACGGTGAACGAACGGTGAACGAACGCAGAGCGAACGGTGAGTGAACGATGTGCGAACGGTGAACGCATTTGGTGAACGATGTGTGAACGGTGAACGGTGAGTGAACGCAGAACGCGAACAGAGCGCGAACGCGAGCGCAAAGTGAACGGTGAACGAACGGTGAACGCAAGATGAACGATTTATTCGGAATGCCTTCGGTCCTTTCCTTGTATTGAAATTATTCTTTTATTATTATAATTCAAATGTCAAAAATAAATATAAGTACACAATAGATAAACAAAAAGAGAAACAAAATAGATAAATAAATATATAAATA